>NW_016827507.1:1276528-1391570 GCF_001698545.2 Rhinopithecus bieti
AAAAAGTAGGCTTTTTACAGGAGGATTTGCACTGCAAGTAGAAGAGACGGTAATCATAGTCTGCATTTGTTTATTTATTCATTCATTTATTTTATTTTATTTTTGGAGACAGAGTCTCACTCTGTCACCCAGGCTGGAGTGCAGTGGTGCAATCTCGGCTCATTGTAACCTCTGCCTCCTGGGCTCAAGCAATTCTCATGCCTCAGCCTCCCAAGTAGCTGGGACTACAGGTGTGCACCATGATGTCGGCTAATTTTTGCATTTTTAGTAGAGATGGGGTTTCACCATGTTGCCCAGACTGGTCTCAAACTCCTGAGCTCAGGCAATCCACCCTCCTTGGCATCCCAAAGTACTAGGATTACAGGTGTGAGCCACTGTGCCCAGCCATAGTCTGCTTTTTAAAATCGTGATTAAAGTACATGTAACATAAAATTTACCATCTTAGCCATTTTTAAATGTACAGTCAATAGATTCACATGGTTGTGCAATCACCACCATCCTTTTCCAGAACTTTTTTCATTTCACAAAACTGAAGCTGTACCCGTTAAACAATAATTCCCTACTCCTCTCCCCTCCAGCCCCTGGCAACCACCATGCTACTTTCTGTTTCTATGAATTTCACTACACTAGATACCTCATAGGAGTGGAATCATACAGTACATATCTTTTTGTTGCTGGCTTATTTTACTTAGTATAAGTCCTCAAGGTTCATTCACATCACAGCATGTGTCAGAACTGTCTTCCTTTTAAAGGCTGAATAATATTCCATTGCATGTGTATGTGACATTTTGGTTATTTGCTCACCTGCTGATGGACACTTAGGCTGCTTCCATCTTTTAGCTGTTGTGAATAATGCTGCTATGGACATTCATGCACAGACTTTTTTTAAGATCCTGCTTTCAATTATTTGGGGTATATATCCAGAATTGGAATTCCTTGATCATACAGTAATTCTATTTTTAATTTTTTAATAACCTCCATATTGTTTTCCACAGCAGTTGCACCATTTTACGGTCTCACCAACCATGCCCAAAGGTTCCGATTTCTCCACATCCTCTCGAACATTTGTTATTTTCTGTTATTTTTTGTGGTAGCCATTCTAATGATTGCAAAGTGGCATCTCATTGTAGCTTTGATTTGTATTTCCCTAATTATTAGTGATGTTGAGCATCTTTTCAGGAGCTTTTTGGCCATTAGCAATCATAATATTGACATCCTCACCAATGTCTACAGTGAAAATACTGATTAGACACAAGCCCTCATTCAGGGCTGCTTTGAGGGTTAAATGAGAAAGCAAGCATGGAAAAACTAACATGATACCTGGCAAGAAATGGTAGGCAACGAATGGTAACACTGTATTCGTTATCTGTTGACAGCACAATGCTGCATAAAAATCACCTAAACTCAGCAGCTTAAAAACAACCATCTATTACTGTTCACAAACTTATGAGGTAGCTGATGATTCTAGTCGTGACTGGGCTTTCTCACACATCTAGTCAGCTGCAGGTTGGATAGGCAGCTCTGATTTTGGTCAGACTCTTTCTCACATTTGAAGTTTGACTGGCTCTAAGCTGGTCTAAGTTTCAGCTGGAATGGCTCAGCTCTCCTTTACATGTCTCTCACTTTCTCTCACAGTAGATCAGCCCAGGCATGGCCACAGGGCAATGTTAGGGGCCCAGAAGAAACCTGCAAGCACATTTCTGCTAATATTAAGTATGTACATTCCAGTGGCTAAAACAAGAGTGGTAGGAAGGAATCTAGGATGAGCCCCAATGAGTCACACCCATGTATAATCTACTCATGGATACAGGTGGGACCTATGACTTGCTTCTGGCCAGTAGAATGCAAGGGGCCTTCAAAAAGTTTATGGACAAGACATATTTTTTAAAAACTATGCATGGATGTCAAAATTTTTTGCACCAAATAAAACCATGCTACCTTGTTATAACATGTGAACAGGATTTAATCTGAGGCACTAAGAAGGATAAAACATCAGTTTGAAAATAACCCCTATCAGAGCAACACGAATTCTACTAAAATTGAAGCAGGAACAAACATCAAATGTACAGTGAAGCTTGGATGAAAGAATGATGAAATCATTGATGTTTTATAAAAAGTTTACGGGACAATGCCCCTACAAAATCAGCAAATTACAAATGGATAACTTGTTTTAAGAATGGACGAGACGATGTTGAAGATGAAAGACCACAGTGGCAGACCATCCACATCAATTTGTGAGGAATAAATTAATCTTGTTCATACCGTAATTGAAGAGAACCAACAATTAACACCAGAGACAATGGCCAACACCATAGACATCTCAGTTGGTTCAGCTTACACAATTTTGACTGAAAAATTAAAGTTGAACAAACTTTCCATTCAATAGGTGCTAAAACTGTTGCACCCAGATCAACTGCAGACAAGAGAAAAGCTTTAAATGGAAATTTTAAACATCTGGGATCAAGATGCTAAAACTGGCTGGATAAAGTGGCTACACCTGTCATCCCAGCACTCTGGGACGCCAAGGCAGGAGTATCAGTTGAGACCAGGAGTTTGAGACAAGCCTAGGTAACATAGTAAGACCGTGTCTCTATAAAAAATAAACAAAATTAGCCAGATGCGGTGGTGCATAACTGTAGTCCAGCTACTCAGGAGGCTGAGGTGGGAGTATGGTTTGAGCCTCAGAGGTTGTGGCTGCAGTGAACCAAGATCATACCACTGCACTCCAGCCTGGGTGACAGAGCAAGACCCTGTTTCAGGAAAAAAAAAGAAAAGAAAAAAGAAAAAAAAAAGACCCTAAAGCATTTCTTTAAAGAATGTTAACAGGAAATGAAACATGGCTTTACCAGTATAATCCTGAAGACAAAATACAATCAAAGCCTTGGCTACCAAGAGATGAAAGTTTACAGTCAAAGCAAAAGTGGAGGGGTCAAGACCAAGGGTCATAGCAACAGTTTTGGGGGATGCTCAAGGAATTTTGTGTGACTTTCTGGAGGAGCAAGGAGCAAGAACATGTGCTTATTCTGAGTGGTTTGAGAAAGTTAGCCAAAGCTTTAGCAGAAAAATGCGTGGGGATGCTTCACCAGAGAGTCTTTCAACACTGCTGCTTCTCATTCTTCTCATCAACCAAGGAAAATTTGGCAAGAGTTTTGATGAGAAATCATTAGGCATTCATCTTACACTCCTGATTGGACTTCTTCTGACTTCTTTTTGTTTCCTAATCTTTAAAAAAATCTTTAAATGGTACCCATTTTTCTTCAGTTAATCATGTTAAAAGACTGCATTGACATGGTAAAATTCCCAGGACCCTCAGTTCTTTAGGGATGAACTAAATGACTTTTTTTGTTTGTTTGTTTGTTTTGAAACGGAGTCTTGCTCTGTCACCCAGGCTGGAGTGCAGTGGTATGATCTCGGGTCACTGCAACCTCCGCCTCCCAGGTTCACGCCATTCTCCTGCCTCAGCCTCCTGAGCAGCTGGAACTTACAGGCGCCTGCCACCACACCTGGCTAATTTTTTGTATTTTTAGTAGAGACTGGGTTTCACCATGTTAGCCGGGATGGTCTCAATCTCCTGATCTCATGATCCACCCGCCTTGGCCTCCCAAAGTGCTGAGATTACAGGTGTAAGCCACCACGCCCAGCCATGACTTTTATAATCACTTACAAAGGTGTCTTGAACTTGATGGAACTTGTGTTGGGAAATAAAGTTTACATTTTTAAATTTGTATCTTTTAATTCCATTTTTCTGTGAACTTTTGGAAGTCCCCTCCTATGGTATATATAGGTGTTGGAATAGTCATTGTCATGATTTCATTATGTTCTGTAAGGCTCCATCATAGCGAACGTGAATAAGAGTTTCTCCTGCTGGCCTTGAAGAAGTGAGCTGTCACAGTGTAAGAGGGCCAATGTGTGGCAAGGAAGAGCCAATGATATCTAGGAGCCATGAGTCATCCCCAGCTACCAGCCAATAAGAAAATGAGAACCTTAGTGCTATGACAGCAAGGAACTAACTTGTGTCAACAAATGATGTGACCATGGAAAAGGAACCTAAGCTGCAGAAAGGAGACAGCACAGCTGATGCCTTGATTGCAGCCTCGTGAGACCCTAGAAAAAGGGCCCCTTTAACCCTGCTCAGATTCCTGACCCACAGAAACTGTGGGAAATAAGAAAGATACATTGTTTTAGGCTGGTAAGATTGTAGTAATGTGTTACACAACATAGACATCTAATACAGCAGTTGACATTGTTAATCCCAGAGTCAGCATGGGAGAGCATTACCAAAAAGTAGAATAAAAAGAGGCATGAATAATCAGGGCTATTAATGCAATCAATCCATCATACTCTGTAAGCGCTGGGGGTGGTGGCATCCCTTTGTTAAAGTAGCTCTGCACCATCATGTTTATATGCTCTACAGACTTGGCTTTGCTGTTCTCTTTCTTATTTTCCAGCACTCATAAATAACCTGACTATGACAGCTGCAGACTCAAAAAAGGAGTGATCTTAGAAACAGAGTCAGTATACAGCATAGGAGCAAGAACTCTGGAGCCAGATATCATGGGTTCAATTCCCAGCTCTCACACTTGTCAGCTGTGTGATTCTGGACAAGTTCCTTATTCTCCCTGTGCCTTAATGGTGTCAGTGAAAAAAATATTACAATACTATCCACTCTCAGTGTTTTTGTGGAAATTACATAAGTTAATTTAATATATGTAAAGCACTTAGAACAGTGCATGGCACACTGTAAATACTATATTTGCAACATTATTCTAATTATTTTCAAATGATTAGCCAATATAACAATTACAGTCACTCCAACAGAATATTCAAGGAGAAACCCTATTCCTTGATACTACAGATAACACACATATTCTTTATGCACTTCAAAATACAAGATATATAGAAAAATACACAACTAAATTACGTGCCCCTAAAATATATAACCAATAAAATGTCTTATAGAGATGAACACAAAATAAACAAGAACCTACACCATTTTCACAGTAAAATTTTTTTAGTACTGCAAGCCTCATAGAATAATCCTATTTTATTGGGATTTTGGAATTTATCATGAAGACTTACTAACAAATTCTAGTTCTTGCCCTTTCATTTCCAAGGAATATATAATTTAAAGCATAGTCTTTATAATGCTTATAATAGAGCACACAATAGCCTCATTTTTGCAAGTCAAGGTGGGAGTTCTGCATCTTTTCCCCGGAATTAGGACAAGCAGTCAAGCTTTGGAAGGACAGGCAGTGCTCTTGGAGTCCAAGAAACTGTAGTCCTTCAGGCTCCACCACTTGCAACTTGAGGGAACTTCTAAACATGACCAAAGCTGCCTGAGCCTCAGTTTCCCTGATAACATTAACACACCCTGCTTCATGAGATAAGAATAAAGACCAGAAAAGGCAAAAGGATGCAAATGGGGCTTTTAAAACCGTATTTGAAAGAAAGAAACAGCGTGTCTGGTTAGGGTCCTATCAAGAGACAGAAACTCTACCAGTTATTTTAACAGAGAGACCTTGATACAAAGAATTGTTCACCAAGTACTGGGTAGAAAAAAAAGTTGGGGGAGCACTAAGGAATACAAGAGCAGCAACTGTCAAAGCAGCTCCCAACCCAAGGGTTAAGAAACAGAAGAAAAGATTGGGATTATTAGAATTTAGAATCTCTGAGGAGGGAGGCCCTCTGGAGCTTGAATGCAAATGTCTAAAGAAGGTGCTCCTGTTGGTAGGTACTGGGGGTGCAAGGAGGCTGATCCCAGGAGTGTGGAACACCTGCAACCTGAAACCAAGGCGACTCCCGGAGTCCACTATTGTTGCTGGGGTCATTCTTGGACAGAGGATACAGAGATGCCCAAGGCTTTCTTCCTCTCTCACACCCCCATCCAAGAATCTAAACTCAGAGCCAGTGGACAGGATAGAAATGTGGTTTGCAGAGGCCCAGCCCCAGCATCATAAATCAGAGTAACAAAGGGTGGGTTTGGAGCTGAGAGTCAGTAACTCAATGTCCAATACAAAAAGATAAAGTATTAAACCTGTAGCCAGAGCCAGGTGTGGTTGTGTGCTACTTGGGACACTAAGGCAGGAGGATCACTTAACACAATAACCTCATTTTTGCAAGTCAAGGTGGGAATCCTGCATTTTTCCCTTGTAATTAGGACAAGCAGTCAGGCTTTGGAAGGACAGGCAGTGCCCTTGGAGTCAAAGAACCTGAAGTCATTCAGGCTCCACCACTTGCAACTTGAGGAAACTCTGAAACATGGCCAAAGAGCCCAGGAGATCAGGGATACAATGCACTATGAGTGCACCTGTGAATAGCCACTGCACTCCTGCCTGGGCAACATGGTGAGACTCTATCCCTAAAAAAATTTAAACACACAGTCAGCAATCTCCTGGTTACAGTGGCAAGCCCCTGCTCTATGGGCCACAATTTTATCTGTAAAATTGGAACACTGGACTTAAGCACTAGACGATTAATATCTAACACTGGAGCTTCTGAGAGTGTGACCCTTATACGAACTTCAACAGGCTTCCAGGTTCCCCCTCTGGAAGGGAGCCTTTCCCGGGTTTATTTTTCTTTAAAAGAGAAAGAGAATGAGAAAAAGAAATGCACACAAATGGGTTTCCTGGGGACTGAGCTTGGACTGGAAGAGTCCACAAGTTCCTTGGATCTCAGGAACCAAAGACAGATCCCATGATTTCCAAGTGTGGGGATCACAGGAAGGGGTCTGGCCAGCCTGAGGATAATCTCCGAGTCTTGTGTGGACCCGCCAGGCTTTCTCAGGGGCTGACCTCTGAAGTCCTCACCTGGACCACTGGTGCCCACCTGTTGTGCTCGTCCACGTTAGCTTCTGACTCTGCCCCCCACAAAATCCAGCCACTTGGATCTCCTGCTTCTTCCTCACACTCACGGAGCTCCCACCCACCTCAGCGCTTTTGCACAAACCTTCTTCTTTCTGTCTGGAATGCCCTGTGTCAGATCTTTGCAAGCCTCTCTTGTAATTCAGGTCTCAGTTCAAATCACCCTTTCTCTGAGACACTCCCACCCCTGCCCTCCACCTCTCTCCTACTCTGACATTTGACCTTGCTTCCTCTCCTTCATAGTAAATATCACCATTTTACATTTATGTAGTTGTTCACTTGTTCATCTTCTATTTTTCCAACGTAGGATTAAGACACTGAGAGTGAGCCAGGCATGGTGGCTCATGCCTTTAATCCCAGCACTTTGGGAGACTGAGGCAGGCAGATCACCTGAGGTCAGGATTTCAAGACCAGCCTGACCAACATGGAGAAATCCCGTCTCTATTAAAAGACAAAATTAGCTGGGTTTAGTGGTGGGCCCCTGTAATCCCAGCTACTCAGGAGGCTGAGGCAGGAGAATCGCTTGAGCCTGAGAGGCAGAAGTTGCAGTGAGCCGAGATTGTTCCATTGCACTCCAGCCTGGGCAACAAGGGTGAAACTCTGTCTCAAAAAAAAATAGAAATAAAAATTTAAAAATTAAAAAAATAAAAGACACTGAGAGTGGCAATCTTATCTGTCTTGTTCACAATTCACCGTGTATCTTGTTCACCACATCCAGTACTATGGCTTACCCATGATAGGAGCTCAAGAAATATTTACAGAATGAATGGATGAATAAGTAACATACTTTCTACTGCTTGAAGGTGGGCTCTGAGACCTAACTTTCGAATTCCTGAGAGCATGTAGCAAGGCACTGAGTATACACATGGCACTTAATAAATTCCTGATTGAAGCATTCCATCCAGCAGCTCTCTCTGTGTCTCTGGAACAATGTCGCTGCCTTCACAACTTCAGACCAGCCACTCGCTTTGGGAATGTGGGAGGAACAACGAGACCTAATCTCCAGGTTAGGGAAGACACCCAACCTGCAGTCCAGTGGTTCTTACACACGAGTTCACGTAGAGTCACCTGAAGGGTTGGTTCAAACAGAAAATTGCTGAGTCCCGCCCTTACGGTTTCTGATTCAGTAGGTCTGGGGTGGGACTCGAGACTTTGCATTGTAAACAAGTCCCCAGGGATGCTGATGCTGCTAGTCCAGGGACCACACTTGGAGAATCACTGTTTTACAGCTCACCAGGTAATTACAGGGGCAGCCAGAGTTGAGAAACACTGCTACAATTTGCACCTCACAAAATTGTTGTAAAGATCAAATGTAATTATTTATTAGGCAAAGTGTGTAGCGCCATGCCTGGTACCCAGTCAGTGCCAAATGGTGTTCCCTGCACCTTAACTCTTACCTGGAAAGCCAAACAGCCTCCCAGCCGTCTCTTTGCCTCTACTTTCTTTATTCTTTTCCTTTCTTTTTCTTTTCTTCAGACAGAGTCTCACACTGTCCCGTAAGCTGGAGTGCAGTGGTGTGATCTTGGCTCACTGCAACCTCCACTTGCCAGATTCGAGCGATTCTCATGCCTCAGCCTCCCGAGTAGCTGGGATTACAGGCGTGTGCCACCACGCCCAGCTAATTTTTGTATTTTTAGTAGAGACTGGGTTTTGCCATGTTGGCCAGGCTGGTCTCAAACTCCTGGACTCAAGTGATCTGCCCACCTTGGCCTCCCAAAGTGCTGGGAATTACAGGCATAAGCCACCGTGCCTGCCGCCTCTACTTTCCTCTGTGCAATCAATTCCCTCACAACACCTCCAGAGACATAGTCCTTAAATGCAAATCTGACATAACTGCTCTCTATAGGCTTCCCTAATGCCTGTAGATTGAATCCAAATGGAATCCATGAAATGGAAGGCTTTTCACAATTTTCACCCACCCATTTATTCTCCTTCTCAATAACTCTTCCCCAGCCAACCCTAATTTGTTGGGAGAAACCTGTTGTGGTATTATCTATCAGGTATTCAGACTGGTATAGGGGGAAGGAATGGAAGCTGTGTGGTTAGGTGGCTGTAATTCACATTCCAACTCTGCCCCTTCTTGCTGTGTGACCTGGAGCAGTTTAGTCCACCTCTCTGTCCTCAGTGTCTTCAGTCATGAAGGAAGGAGAAGAGCAATCTTTTCCTGGTGGGTTGTTAAGTGAAATAATCTATGAAAATCACTTAGCACAGGACCCAGCATGCACTAAGTATTCAGTAAAATGTTACTATCAGAGAGTGCTAGAAATGGAAAAGATAAAAATGACCCCGATGCTATCAGCAAAGTACAGGAGAAGACTAGAGGTGGAGAAGAGAGGGTGGACAGATCCATGCCTCAGAGTGGATTAGGGCCTTCGTCTTCCTTCTCTTGGCTGTTACATACACCCCATCCCAGGACAGAGTATCTTCGTATACTTTTCCTCTTAGATCTCTCTTCTACTCTAGACTATGATCTCCTTGTGGCCAGGGACTATGTCTTACTCACCCCAAGGAAGGAAATGTCAAAGAGCTCTCCTGTATGACAGAGACCACACTTGTTCTTTAGCTCCAGGGAATGAAAACAAACAAGATGGTTGCCATGGTCAGTGGGGAAGGGCACCTAGGAAGAGTCATCCCCAGCAAGCCTGCTCTCCTTTCCCACAACTTGAGTGGTCTTCTCCTTATTGGCCATATTGGTCTTCTCCTTACTGGCCATGCCTCCACGAGCCCCCTGACGATGAGTGCCCAGTGTGGAACCTGAGAAAGTCTTGCCTATACCCTCAGCCAAAATTTTCCCTACTCCCTTCCCCTCTCAACCTCTCTGTCACATTTCTTTTTTTTATTTCAGACAGGGTCTTGCTCTGCTGCTCAGGCTGGAGTGCAGTGGCACAATTATGGCTCACTGCAGCCTTGACCTCCTGGGCACACACAATCCTCCTTCCTCAGCCTCCCAAGTAGCTGGGACCACAGGTGCATGCCACCAGGCCTGGCTAATTTTCGTATTTTTTGTAAAGATGGGGACTCACTGTGTTGCCCAGGCTGGTTTTAGACTCCTGGGCTCAAGCAATCCTCCCACCTTGGCCTCCCAAAGTGCTGGGATTATAGGTGTGAGCACCATGCCTGGCCTGCATTTCTTATTTACACATCTCCCCTCCTAGAGTTTAGGCGCTCTCTATGAAGTGCTATTAAGATAATGTTATCTATCTTATAACCAGACATAAACATAAATAAAACAAAAAGCAGTACAAGAAAACACAAGGAGTATTGGTACATAATTCAACATAAGGACAAGTTTGCAAACTGCTAAAGCCGTCAACAGAAGCAAGGGCTGTTGTGGAGAGAGTGAGCACCTGCATTGGGGGTCTGCAAGTAGAAGCTGCAACCACCTATTCAGAAAGCTCTGCAGTGTTTTCTGCAAAGTCAGATGTGAAGTTGGACTAAGCACTGGATGTCTTCTCTGGGCTCTTCCCAGTAAAATATCCTGTGTACCAGGGTGAAGAGTTCCCTCTCTGAATTTCCAGTTCTTTTGTCCACACAGAAAGGGGTAGAGAAACCTGGGAAGCAGCCATCCCAAGTCAAAGGATCCCCAACCTGGTCTGCTCCACTGTCCCTGGACACTGCATGCTGGGGGGCTCCTTGGGCCTGGTTGACTCTCACTCAGGACACACTCCTAGGCCGGCTCCATAGAAATGCCAGGTATGTAATCTCTT
This sequence comes from Rhinopithecus bieti, assembly GCF_001698545.2. Classification (NCBI taxonomy): domain Eukaryota; kingdom Metazoa; phylum Chordata; class Mammalia; order Primates; family Cercopithecidae; genus Rhinopithecus; species Rhinopithecus bieti. The sequence continues at coordinate 1,287,096 of NW_016827507.1, forward strand.
AACTGGAAACTTGGCAAAGAATAAGGACAATTCATTGGCTCCACTGCCTATGCCTACAGGTAGGCAGGCAGGGGAGAAAAGAGTATCTGGCCAGAGCAAGGAATGCCAATTTCCACTTGGCAAAGGGGACAGATATTTCAGAGAGGAGCACGGGGCAATTCTAACCAGCTATCACAAAAGCCAGGCATTGTTCTAACTCTTTGCCTCCACGTGAACCCTCTTGTCTAGCCAGGCCAGTCTGACCTGTGCCCTGAACATGCCGTGCTCACCTCTGCCTCCACCCATGCACACGCTGTTCCCTCACCTGCAATGCTAACAACCCACCCACATCCTACCCATCCTCCAAGCCCCAGCAAGAGCCCAGCTCCTTTCTGAAACCACCCAGACCTATTAGACCACAGGGGTCCCCACAACTCCAAGACCACCTACTAGCTGTGGTAATAAGAACAACCACAGCTGTCACTTGTTAAGCTCTTAGTGTGTGACAGATGACAATGTGGTAGATACTTTACACACATCGTGCCCATTCTCAAAATCAACAAGCAAGGAAAGGAGTATCAATGTCCCATTGTAGAGACTGCACTGTTTGCTAAGCTAGTATATGGCAACGCCAGGGCTTCCTGGCCCCAAATCCCATATTCTTTCTATGTCAAAATCAAATGTAATGTTTTTCTCTTATAGGCTCCCTTTGCCCATGGGAGAGAGCACAGGCTTCTTGAGTCCTAGGATTACGTCTTCTTGTCATCTACTGTCCCAAAAACTGCTTAAAGTCAGGTATGGGTGAAACTTCACCTATAAAATTTTCCTTGCACCTGATCTATTTCAAATTAGATTTCTTGCCACCAAAAGAATCATAGAAAATACAATTTGGAGGTTTACTTCTTACTGTAGAGCCACAGATTCTTGAGCAAGAGTCGGCCTCAAAAGATCAACTAGAGGGGGTAATAAGGCTACATGGCCTGGGCACTCTCATATGAAGGAATGGCTGTGGCTGTGCAAATGTCCAGCCCAGGCATTCGAAGGACTTAGGGAAATAGATGAAATGTTCTCAAACTCTTAAAGGTATAGAGATATATATTTAGAAGGCATGTTATGCAAGAACTCTCAGGGCAGCTGGATCATGAGAAAACATCATTTTAGTGCTGTTCAGACTGCAAGTCATGCAATTAGCCAGACAGTGTTGTTCCTCTCACTGCTCCGTCCCACTCTGTGCCAGCCCCACCCTGTGATTGCTCCATACCAAGCCTGTCCAGCATTTTAATTAAGAATCTTTGAATGTTTTGCCTCTGTGATGCACATAAACTGCCTAGGATGATGCTTGACGCGTGTTAGGGCCCAGTTGGAGGAACATACTGATATTCATGTAAAGAGATCTAGAGACCTTGAAGAGCATCTAGAACAAGGTCTAGAAACTCCAAGGTCTCGAGGGCCTGGTGGGGTTACATAGAAGAGTGAAAAACCACCGTACAAGTTCAGTGATGACTGGCAGCTAACTGCAACCTCAGCCTCAGGGAGACCACACAGAGCCATGGGAGCCTCGTGGTGGACAGCACAAGGACTTTCCCCAGCTAAGGACATAGTGGCTCCTCTGTCTGCCTGGTGGCTACCAGATAAAGCCAGGCCTAGAGTTGTTGGCCTGACTTCAGGGAAATTTTCAGGGAAATCATAAATCCTCATTTTTTGTGTGTGAAATCTGCCAATTGTTTTATATAAATTTTTTGTTTTGTTTTGTTTTTTGGAGACAGGGTCTGGCTCTGTCACCCAGGCTGGAGTGCAGTGGCAAGATCTCAGCTCACTGCAACATCTGTCTCCCAGGCTCTAATTATCCTTTCACCTCAGCCTCCCAAGTAGCTGGGACTACACCTGTGTACTACCACGGCCAGCTAATTTGTGTATTTTTTGTAGAGACCATTTTGCCCAGGCTAGTCTCGAACTTGTGAACTCAACTGATTCACCCACCTCAGCCTCCCAAAGTGCTGAGATTACAGGCATGAGCCACCACACCCGGCCAAAATCCGCCAATGTTTTAATATTGGCAATTATTTAAACCATTTTGTAAATGTTGCCTGGGTCAAACATACCTGATTGTTGGTCACATCCTGCCTGAAGATGGCCAGTTCGTGACCCTTCCATAGATGCAGCACCTGAGTCCAGAGAGGTGAGACAATCTGCCAGGCCCACAGCGCATGATCACCAGAGACAGCACAGGGACTGGAGCTCCCGCTGCCAGGCCAGGCCACTTTCCACTCCAGCCGTTGCTCTGCAGCATCTCAGCAGGCGCAGAGCCCCCACCAGGATTGCTCCGCTGAGACACACCTGCAGGGTCACTGGAAGTCCACACCTCTGCCAAAGTCCCTGAATGTCACCTCTCTAGCCCACAACCCTTTGCTTCCCAATTGCTTCTTGGAATCACACCTAATCTTCTGGGTTGAGCATAGCCTTCTTTGCCTTCCACCATGCTTCCTCCAAGGTCATTCTGGGAGCTTTAGAATTTGATTCATTTATTTGCCAACAGGTCAGGAGCAGCCACTCTCTGCCAAGAACTGCACTCAGCCCTGAAGACACAGAGTGAATCAGACCCAGGCTCTGCTTTGCACAGCTGTGATAGTTAATTGTTATGTGTCAACTTGGTTAGACCATGGCACCCAGATGTTTGGTCAAATATTGGTTTAGGTGTCACCGTGAGGGTATTCTTTAGATAAGATTAACATTCCAATCAGTGGACTTTGACAAAAGCAGTTTATCCTTTACAATTTGGGTGGGTCTCATCCAATCAGTTGACAGGCTTAAGAGAAAAAGACTGAGGTCCCTGAGGAAGAGAAAATTCTGCCTTTACACTGTCTTTGGACTCTAGCGACAAAATCATCTCTTCCCTAAGTCTCTATCCTGCTGGCCTGTCCTACAGATTTCAGACATGCCATCCCCAAGAATTGCATGAGCCAATTCCTGAATATAAATCTGCACACACACATTCAATTGGTTCTGTTCCTCTGGAGAATCCTGACAAGTAATAGTATAGAAGCTCATAATCTAGTGAGCTTCTTTTTACCACTTCTTTTCATCATGTTAAATCATGTTGAATATGAAGGACAGGAAAATGGAGCAAAGGGTGATTCTTCCCCCCCAGACTTGTAAGCAAGATTTTGTGTATCTGTGCTATGTGGACTTTTTCTAAGAAAAGTGTCAAAGCATTTTGAAACTCCACAAAATTCAAGGAATACAAAATTTCCTAGTCTTGAACAGCCCTTCTAGCTCTGGTATTCTGTAATTCTGTGAGACATAAAGTGTTTCTGTAGTTTGTTTTGCTCCTCTAGGCCAAGGACCTAGAAAGTTTCGGTGTTCATTCCAAATAAAACCATTGAGGAAAAACAGAATGAGCCCCAAATCCAGAATGTGATATTCGTGGGTCTAAATTCTATCTTGGCCATTTGCTAGCTCAATGATCCAGGACATGTCACCTCTTTGAGCCTCAATTTTCTCATCTGTAGAATGGAAATACTACTACTCCACAGTTGCTGTGAACCTTAAATGAGATGGCAAATGTGACTTTGGCCAGCACAGGGTCTGACCAACAAAGGTACCAGTAAATTTTAATTCACTCATTTATGCGTACAGATACCTGCAAGTCTTGGGGAGCTACCATCCTCAGCTTGCCCGACTTCAGCACAAGCCCTCCAGGGTCAAGCTGCTGTCCTCTCAGTCATAGACACCCTTGCAGCCTGACTGGGTTCGATCCCAAAACCCAGAAAAAGACATAATCCATATGCTCTTTTAAATATAAAACAAATACTTTCTTCTTGTAGAGGCAGCCTCACTTTTCTTGTCTGTCAATTGGAGATAATCATACCTCCTCTAAAGAATTGTCACAATGCCAGGATGTAAGGTTCTTACAAATGCCTGTGTCTGTCCTTCCTCAGATGCAGAAGGCAGAGAGAGTGGCAGCTTGGAGCCTGATACATAGAGAGACTGGCTTTTGGGTTGTGCCTGACAGCTTTCTGGTCCCCAGGCGCTGGTTTGTCCCTGTATAAGACAAGGTTGATAAAACTAGGCACCTCAGTTGCTGAGCTCAGTGGCTCATAACTGTAACCCCAGTAATCTGGGAGGTTAAAGCAGAAGGATTGCTTGAGCCCAGGAGTTTGAGATTAGCCTGGGCAACATAGAAAGACCCTGTCTCTAAAAAGAAAATTTTAATACAAAATACATTAGCTGAATGTGGTGTTGCATATCTGAAGTCCCAGGTACTTGAGAGAATGAGGCAGGAGGATCCATTGAGCCCAGGAGTTACAGGCTCCCGTGAGCTATGGTCACACCACTATACTCTACCCTGGGCAACAGAGTAAGACCCTATCTCTAAAAAACAAACAAACAAACAAAAAAATCTAGGCATCTCAGAGTTTGCAAGGATTTAATGAGACAAATCATTCAAGACTTGGGTCCCCATCTAATGCAGTTATAAGCAGGGATTATTATTATTATCCTATGTTTTGCAGGGAAAGGTGGGCACTAAACTGCTATGAATTTCTCTTTTGCCTAATCTCTTATGAATTGACATTCTATTACCTGCCACCAAGAAAGTCCTGGCAAATGCCTTTTGAAAGTATACCTCTCACATCTTATTTTTGTTTGTTTTTGTTTTTTTGTGGGTTTTTGTTTGTTTGTTTGTTTTGAAGACCAGGTCTCACTCTGTCACCCAGGCTAGAGTGCAGTGGCATGATCACAGCTCACTGCAGCCTCGAACGTCTAGGCTCAAGAGATCCTCCCACCCCAGCCTCCCAAGTAGCTGAAACTACAGGTGCATGCCACCACACCCCCACCCCCAGATTTTTCTGTGTGTTTGTTTGTTTTAACACAGAGTATTGCTCTGTCACCCAGACTGGAGGGCAGTGGTGTGATCTCGGCTCACTGCAACCTCAGTGTCCTGGGTTCAAGCAATTCTCCTGCCTCAGCCTCCCGAGTATCTGGGATTACAGGCATGCACCACCACACCTGGCTGATTTTTGTATTTTTAGTAGAGATAGGGTTTCATCATGTTGGCCAGGCTGGTCTTGAACTCCAGACCTCAAGTGATCTGCCCACCTCAGCCTCTCAAAGTACTGGGATTACAGGCATGAGACACCATGCCCAGAAATTTTTTTTTTTTTTTTTTTTTTTTTTTTTTTCTGTAGAGGCGGGTCTCCCTATGTTACCCAGGCTGGTGTCAAATTCTTGGGCTCAAATGATCTTGGCCTCTCAAAGTGCTGAAATTACAGGCATGAGCCCCTATGCCGGCCTTCACTTTACATCTTGGATTGTGGAGCTGGGAAGGCAATTAGGTGTCATCTCCAGTTCCAGATGGAACATTTGTGATCCAAGAGGTGAAGCCACTGCTGGGTGGGGCACGGCTAGGAGGCAGTGGAAGAGTCAGCCCTGCCCAGTTGTTTCTACTTAATCTTGCTGACAGCATGAGAGTCAGAAGGTTTATACAGCAGCAAAGAAACTTGGCAAGAGCTGCTTGGTCAGGGGGTCACAGAGCAGGAGAAGGCATGGGAATTCTATCCTTAATTGTATCCTGTTTGACTTGGCCCTCCCTATAGCAGGCAAAGCCAAACTGCCAGCAGAGCTCTTGCCCCTTGGTGGACATCAGGAATTTTGACTTCTAATTCTGGCTGATTACTTTGGAGAAGTTGCCTAGCCTATTCACATCTTCCCATTAATAAGTCTGGGATAATAATAGCTTCCTTTCTTTGGGGGACATTTCAATGGCTTTTTTTTTTAAACAAAGTTACTTACATCATTTGTTCTCCTTAATTTGCTATGTTTGGATAGGCAAGGAATGGTTTGAAGCCAGCAGCCAGTAATCACTAATAACACTGACAATTTGTAAAAAAAAAAAAAAGAACAGCTAAATGCATTTCAAGACTAGATCTCTATCTACTTCTTACTGAAACAGCCCCCTGTGAGTGTGTTTAGCCTATGTTCAGTTATGATACGGCTGTGGTAGATGTTGAACTTGAATAGAAACAGCCCCGTGGACAGAGAGTTAGAAATCCCCCAGGTGAGGCTGGGAGACCTTGGTGAGGTCATTTTATCAATCTGAATCTCCATTTCTTCAATTATAAATCAAGAAAGTTGTACTGATAGACTTTAGGGCCTTCCTCAGTGATACTGCTCAGACTTTCCTATAATAATCATTTAATGAAAGGAATTCTCAGTAGCCCTGGCCCCTCTGAACCCACACTCTTTCCAGTCACCCTCCAGGAAGCTTTCAGCACAAATCTCATCATGTCACTCCCTAGTTGAACTTCTTCTGATGGCAGAGAAAGAAACATGAGAATCATTGTGTATCCATGCAAAGGTATAATATGCAGCTATCTAAAATGACATATAAAACAGAGCTTTCAACAATATGAAAATAAACAGCTTATATTGGGTGACAAAGTCAGCATACAAAATCATGCACTAGTATCTCAATGGTTGACAACGCTAAAGACAAAGGCTAGAAGGAGATATCACAAGATGTTAATAGTGGTTCATTGACTCAACCTACTAAGTGCAAGAGCTAGGACTTGAACCTGTGTCCCTGTTTAGAGAGAATGTGGGTGAGTTGTTAGAGAATTTGCATGTGATAATAAGTGCCCAAATATCCTGAAAAGTTCAAAAGCAAAGAAGTATTAGAATTACGACATGGGCCTAGAGAACCTATTTAGAGAAGTCAGCTCTACTTTGTGTCCATGTCCTTTACCATGGACTTTAATAGTTAATGCCTTTTTTCTAGATCATTCATTTTATTCCTTTTCTTCAACAATATTTCTGCACATAATAAGGAGGGATGTTTTGTTCTTCCTTTAGACTCATTCTCCAGATATCTGTGGAAGTTGAGCAACACATTTTTGGTAACTTAAGCAGTGAATCTTTTTTCATTAGATCACTATTAGAGATCCTAGATTAAAAAGCTAAATTATTTGAGAGTTCAGACAAAAATCACGTCCATTTTCTTTGGGCTGGACCACTGCTTTTAAAATTATACTCTCTTTAAAATGACAAGTTATGTATTCTGGTCTTAGCATTTCAAAAAACCTGAGGTGCTCCAGGGCACCAAACCTAACAACCCCTCTTCCACTAATCACCTATGGTTTTCTGGACACAGGAATAATTGCCACACTCATTGGTTGCAGGCATGTCTCTCGGGTTCACGTACTAGACAACAGGGGCTAATACGATCTAGATAAGTATAGTCCCCAGAGGTAGGCAGAAAGCACTGGGTGTATTATTTTCTTAAAATAAAAAGGTCAACTTTAAACAGACAAAACTACCCTGTTTCGTCAGACGATGGGTTACAAGGCCTTGACGCTAGGAAAGCACTTTCACCTAAACGATCAAGGAGGAACCATTCATTCAAGCTAAACAGCAGTCTACGGGGTGAATCTCTCAAAACAGAAAAAAACAGGACGGGACACCAGGCAGTATTTTCTTGGAAGCAGCATTGTGTGTGGATTGGGAGGCCTATATTTGAATTCTAGCTCTTATACTTCCTCACTGTGGGGTTTTTGCAAATTTCCAGCTGCCTGCAAGCTTCATTACTGCCATCAAGACAAATGGGGTTAACAGATCGAGTACATAACTGGCACTCCAGAAGTGAGTGGAATAGAAAATTAAACATGGAAGGAAAATCAATAGCCCTTCTTACATATGAATTTTATATATTATATATATATCTCTCTCATATATATCTCCAAAAGCTTTCAGAAATAAGATAAGAACACCATGCTTATCTATCATCGTACGTTACTAAGAGTGACTTCGGAGCTCAGGGTGCAGGTGTTTTCAACCTGTGGCCATGCACCTCTCTGGGTTCCACAGATGTGCAGCCTTCCAAGGTAAGATGTTATCTGTATCCTTGCCTTCCCAGTATTTATTGCTCCGTCTTACGGTAACAACGGCCTAATTTTCTTTTGGGAAACCACCCCCATTCTGCCCTCCACCAAGATGAAGTGAAGCCTATCCACTCCAAGTAATAGTGACAAGCATGGGGCCAGCCGAGCCTCTAACCCCCTACCCACAGAGGTTGTGTCAGGGCTGGGCCAGATATTTACCAGGACCATAAAAAAAGGTTGTGCTCTTTCAATTGGGGTTGCTAGGTGGGTAAAATACCAGCCTGTGCTGCTGATGGACATCTTTGCCATCACTGGGAGAGACTCTTCCTAAAAAGAAAGCCAAAAACTCAGAGAGCAGAGGCAAGATATAGAGCTAAGTTCCTCCTGGCATCTTTGAGCTCCTGGTTCCAGCATGCCTAGACCACTTCTACTCCAGGATTTATGAGGACCATGAACTATTACATTGCTTTTTGGTAGGTGCCAATTTGACCTGGGTCTCTGACACTTGTGAAGAAAAGAATCCTAACCAATACAGGAAATTTCATCAATTCCTTGAAATACATGGAAATTTTGCATAAGTATGCTTATTTTCCTGGAGAGAAGGAAAACCCATTCTGAATGGGCTTCTGAACTAGAAAAATTAAAACTGCCTGTTCTAATCCAATGCCCTCATTTTACAGATGAAAAGGCCTAGACCCAAAGAGACAGTCATTGCCCCAGGTCACATAACAAGTGGGTGACATGGACCAGAATCCAGTTCTACTGACTTTCATCCTCACCAGTGGATCCCAACACCGGACCACACAGAGGAATCACCAGGGTGCTACTGATCAACACCCGCTCAGGTTCTCCCCTAGATCAAGTAAGCCAGAACATCTGCAGAGCAGATTGGAGCAGTAGTCTGCTTAAAACCTCCCTGGAGGACTCGCATGTACAGTTAGGGTGAGAACCCTTTCTTAGGCTATGAAAACAAAGATGAAGAAACGCAACCCAACTGATCCAATACTCATTAATTAAAATTAAACAAGTACCTTACCAACACAAAATATCTTATACCACTTGAACACTGAGCTAGGTGTGGGGGTGCAAAATTGCAAAGGACACAATACCTGCCCTGGAAATAACTTCCTCTCTTGTGTAAAAGAAAGTAAGAACCATCCATCAAAGAAAGTGCTGCATTTCATCAGCCGCAGAATGGAATTCTTGGCAGCCCTGCCTTCAAATCTCAGCCACCTGCCTCTCTCTTCATCTCTTGAATTAAGTAAACAGGTCCTTTAGAAGATACAGTCAAGTATTTGTGTCTGTTTGAAATAGTCCCCTTTAGGGAATGTAAGGCATTTAAGTATATTTACAAAAATTCCTTTTGAGGAATGCAGTATATAGATAAGTTCATTCCTATATTTTTCTAAGGAGATGCTACTGTCACGGGGTCTTTTTACATCATCCTCCCTGAACTGTCTCACTCTATTTCCACTCCATTTTCCACCTATTGTAGGAACTGTCATGTGTTAAGACTTCAACCTAGTAAGTATTTACGAATCCCCTCCATGTCCCAAGCTCTTTGCTGAGTGCTTGGGGGATGGAAAGGATAAACAAGGATACCAAAATGAAAAAAACAAAGTTACTGTTTTCAACGAGCTAACAGTCAAATGAGGGACAACAGGTTAGTACTCATTTCTAACAAAAGCAAGCTGTGATAAATGTTTAATTATGGTTATAACTCCACTTATTAAGTGTCTGCCGTGTGCCAGGCACCTTACTAAGTACTGTACATACCTGATAACATTCCTTTCTTATGACCTCGCTGTTGGGTAGCTGTCATCTATCTGCATTCCACAGGTAAGAAAACAGACTTGGAGCCACACTCATCTACTCAGTCTCAGCTAGTTAGCAGCAGAGCCATGACTGGCTGTTGGGTCTGCTTAATTCCAAACGGGTCCTGAGCGCCCCCAGCTGAGTACAGACTACATCAGGATCCAGGAAAACCAGGTTCATGATGGAGCCTCATTGCACATTTCTCCATACTGGAATACAGACGTGAAGATAAGAAACAAGATTCCTGCCCTTAAGGAGCTCACGTCTAGGAGGGAGACTCAAACCACAATTTTAGGGAGCGTTAATCACTTTTTAAATCAAAGAATTGGTATCATAGAAGGTAACTGGTACTGGGGAAAGCATAAGAACTCATATCTGGGGAAATTTTTGAAGTCAAGATTGGCAGAAATGGATGAAAGAAATAAGGGGAGGGATCTAGAAATTGGGAGACGGTTGTAGCTAATAATGCTGACACCTCCCACCTGCAGCCTTCTCCAGAGGATGGCCCTTGGACAAATTGGAGTCATCTCACCTGGAGATCACTTTGGCGCAAAGACAAAAGACACCCCACCCCTCAACCTATAATACATACATGACTGAGTCCTATCAAGGTAAAGTAACTTGTCCAAGGACATGCAATCAAGAGGTGGTGCACCTGGAATTCAAACTCCCAAGCCGGGCCAGCACTCCTGGGACACGTTTGTTCCTCAGCCTGCCTTGTCCCGTTGAATCTGATAAAGCCACACTTGAGAGGGAGTGACATCATCTAAGCCATGGTAGTATTTCTGGAGCCCGTGGGAATGCCTGAATCCTGCCCCACCAATTACCCTTCCTGAGTAAGGAAGTCCTGAAAGATAGATCTACAAGAAACAGTGGTCATATAGGACACAAACAAACAAAAAACCTTTTCATTATTAGCTGAGCCAGCAACTGGCACCTGAATTCAATCTTCCCTGGTACAGATGAATTAAAACACACAGATTAGACCAGAGGCTAAGTGTAGCCTCTCCTACCCCAGCCCCTGGCCCCAGCCAAAAAAAAAAAAAAACCAATTTTGACTCTTCTCACTCTCTCCTCCATATTTAAGGAGCAAAACTGTGGGCTGGCACTGTTAGAAGCAGCTTAATTAATACTGCTCCCCTAAATGGAAATGATAAAATTTGTGAATGAAGTTGCCTGCCAGTCTTTTCTGTCTGGCACAACTGTGCTGTCCAATACAGGAGCTATTAGCTACATGAAGTTATTTAGATTTAGGCTTAAATTAATTAGAATTAGATACAGTGGAAAATTCAAGTCTTCAGTCACATTAGCCACATTTCAAGTACTCAAAAGCCGCACACAACTAGTGGCTTCCATAGCAGACAGTGCAGATGTAGGCAATTTCCACCACTGCAGCAAGAGGACACGAGAAAGAGAAAGGGAGGGGGGGAGAAGAGTCTCAGACCCTCTGTCTCAGAGGTTCAGGCAAAGCTCAGTTTACCCAACCAGCTGTGGTTGCAAAAGGGAAGTGAGAAGAGGGACATGAGAACAAGTCTCTACCCTTTAACATACAGTGAACCCCCCAGTGGCACTTGTGAGTGTAGCCTAATCTGTACTTTAGGCTCCAACCAATAAATGCACATTTCCCCTCAAGGAGGAACAGAGGTAGGGCAGGCAGCAAAGGATCTGGTGCTGCTTTCAAGGTGTATGTGACACTCCTATTAACCAAAAAATCAAATTCGAGAAAAAAGAGTGATCTGCAGCCTGGAATAAGTCCATTTGCCATCTGGAATAAATACAAAATTCCAGAGAAGACTGAATTGAAGACCCCATTAGGGTCAGGTGCCCAGCTTTGGGTCAGTCACAATGGTGGGGTTTTAAGAACCTGGCATCCAAGCATGTGGCTGTGTGATTGAATCATGGCTACTACTTATGGACGTCCCTCTACAACAGGCAGACAAAAAGGCGGGGGCTGCTACATTGAGGCCTTATCCCTCACCTCCCTTCTTATGTTTGTGAGTCAACCCTGGCTGGTTTGTCCCTGGCCTTTGAGATTTTTGAGGACAAACATTCTGTTTCCTTCACTGTGCCCAGCGTGGTACCTGACTCATAGACCTTCATGCTTCTCAATAAATGTTTAACTGCATGGCAGGAGATGGCATTCACTGAGCCTACCTTAGGCCAGGGATAATGCTATGTGCTCCTGATATGGTTTTGATGTGTCCCCACCTGAATCTCATCTTGAATTGTAGCTTCCATAATTCTCATGTGTTGTGTGAGGGACCCGGTGGATGATAATAGAATCATGGGTGTGGTTTACCCTGTACTGTTTTTGTAAATAATCTCACTAAATCCGATGTTTTTATAAGGGGTTTCCCCTTTAGCTTGGCTGTCATTCTCTCTTGTCTGCCACCCTGTAAGATGTGCCTTTCACCTTCTGCCACGATTGTGAGGCCTCCCCAGCCACGAGGAACTGTGAGTCCATTAAACCTCTCTTTCTTTATAAATTACCCAGTCTGGGGTATGTCTTTATCAGCATCGTGAAAATGGACTAACACAGCTCCATACACATTGACTAATTTAATCGTTACAGCAACCTTATGGGGTGCATTTTATTCACCCTCTTTTCCAGACGAAGAAAGTCTTATCAAGGTAGAATAAGTTGCTCAAGGGCACATAACCAGTAAATGATGAACCTGGAATTCAGACTCATATCTATATGACTTCTCATGATGCTAAATATTTAAAAATGGATGAATGAATATTATCACAATTGATTGGATTAAATACCAAAAACTACTCACAAAATAATTGTTTAAAATTTTATTCAACTGGGCACAATGACTCACACCTGCAATCCCATAATTTTGGGAGTCTGAGGTGGGACGATTGCTTGAGCCCAGGAGTTCAACACCTGCCTGGGCAACATGTGAGACCCCATCTCTACAAAAAAAAAATTTTTTAACTATTCAGGCATGGTGGCACATACCTGTAGTCCCAGCTACTTGTGAGGCTGAGGTGGGAGGATTGCTTGAGCCTGGGAAGTGGAGACTGCAGTGAGCCATGACTGCACCACTACACTCCAACCTGGGTGACAGAGCAAGACCCTGTCTAAAAAAAAACAATATGCTATCAAAAAGTGGATAAATATGAGGCTACGTTCAGAATAACTTTTGAGTACTGCAATTGATGTCTGTTTTCTGTGAAGATAGGGCCATAGTCATACAATATTTAAGGAGCAAAAGTGTGGGCTGGTACTACTTTAAATACAGCTTAATTAATAATGATGTTCTAAATGGAAACAATACAAGTATGAATAAAGCTGCCCACCAGCCTGTTCTATTTGGCACAGCCAGCCTATTCTTAGGCTCTTACCAGTTTTCATTACGTAGTTGACCTCGGAATGTCAATGACTTATGGTATAATTGACATATAATTGGCATCCAGGGTTCCCTTGCAGTTTATATTTCTTTGCTGGAACCTGTAGCCTGAGAATAAAAGCTATCTCTAACTTCTTCAATTTCTTTGTTTTCTGACTCAAACCTTAGCTCCTACAGTACTCTTTGACATATAGCCTATATTTTAGTCTGCTCACTAGTCCTAAGACAGGCCTTGCACAGTCCTTCTTCTATACCTTTCCTCCTGCTATGAGTCCTCACCTAGGACTCATTTAGCCCTGTACTTTCTTCAGGACTCAATTAAACCCACACAAAGATGAATGTCAATAGGTTCAAATATTCCTCTGCTACCACTGCCCTAGGGAATATTTAATATTTAACATAGAAAGTGTCAAGTGCTGCAAAATGCAAGCCCTAGTTTCATTTTGGAATTTGTATCAGCTTTTGCTGTGTAACAAATAAGAACAAAAATCTTGATGTCATATGACAAGACGTTTACACATCTACATGACAGCTGGAGTTCATCTGATCTAGCTGATTTAGATAAATAAGGCATGTTATTCTCATGGCAAAAAAACAAAGGCATGAGAGCAAGCCCAACAATACTAGCATATTTGAATCTTCTGCTCATATAACCTCTGCGAACATCCTACCGGCCAAAACTAATCACAAGGCCAAGGCCAAAGTTAGGGAGTACAGAAACTACTTTCCTGCCACAGGGTAGGGGGAAGAGAATGAATATTTACTGAACAATAATCTAATCTTTACAGACACTACCATGTATTTTAAATGTCCCTTCTTTTGCCACAGCAGGCTAGAGAATGCAACCTAAATGAGAGGAGAAAACCACCCAAAGCACTTAGATCTCAGAGAAATAGGGCAGAGCTGCTGCACACACAGCCTCTCACTGGGTAATGAGGAAAGTAGATGATACACTTGGAGAGCAAGTTGAAAGGCAGCAAAGGCTTCTCAGCAATAATGTGTTATTGTCAGGGACTTAGAGGGAATGCCAAGCTGGTGGTGCCATACACAGATGATGGGAGCATAAATTGATGAAAATATTTTATAGGGGAAGTTGACAACATGTATCACAATTTGTAAATGCACTTGCCCTTTGATCCAGCAATCCCACTGCTAAGAATATGCTCTATGGGCCGGGCGTGGTGGCTCAAGCCTGTAATCCCAGCACTTTGGGAGGCCGAGACGGGCGGATCACGAGGTCACAAGATCAAGACCATCCTGGCTAACATGGTGAAACCCCGTCTCTACTAAAAAATACAAAAAAAAAAAAAACTAGCTGGGCGAAGTGGCAGGCGCCTGTAATCCCAGCTACTAGGGAGGCTGAGGCATGAGAATGGCATGAAACCCGGAGCGGAGCTTGCAGGTGAGCCAAGTCCTGCCATGCACTCCCAGCCTGGGTGACGAGAGCGAGACTCCGTCTTCAAAAAAAAAAAAAAAAAAAAAAAAAAAAAAAAAAAAAAAAAAAAAAAAAAAAAAAAAGAATATGCTCTATGATAAAATCAGAGGTGAGTATACACAGATTATATCTCATTTGTTTGCTGTAGTAAATAATTTGAAAATAAAATAAGTAAAAGCAGAAAAGAAAATTGAGTATCCATCTCTAAAGCTCTGGTTAAATGAATGATGGTATATCCATGCAACATATTATAAAGTCATTAAAAATAAGTCTATACACACTAATTTGCTCATTCAAAAAATATTTACTGTCTGCTCACAATATACCAAGTCCTGTTCTTGGCACTGACAATGTAACAGAAAATTAGATATTCAGGATCTTTCTTCTCCAGGAAAGAGAGTAGTGAGAGATGATTAATAAGTCAATACATAAATGTCATCATCTCGGGAAGTGATAGAGCAAAAATATAACAGGGTGGTATGCAAAAATATAACAGGGTGGTATGCAAAATATAACAGGGTGGTATGCAAAAATATAACAGGGTGGTATGCAAAAGGGAGCCTAGGAGAGAGATCACCTTGAATGGGGGTCTGTGGAAAACTTCTATGAGGAAGAAATGTTTGTGCTGACTCCTGCATATCAAGAAAGGAAGGCCAATTCCTCCTCAAAGCGCATGAAGACATAGGGGAAGAACATTCTAGAAAGAGGAAACAGCAAAGGCCCTGAGGTGAAAATGAGCTTGTTTTATTCAAGGGAAGGACAAAAAGTCAGTGTGGTTGGAGCAGAGTGAGTGGGAAAAACAGTGGTACAAGATGAGGTAGGAGAAGAACTACGAGATCCATGTCTCTGTTCCACCGCCTACATTTTTGTCTTAGGTTTCTTCATCTGTAAAAATGGAGTTACTAATCATTGACAGCTTTTATCTCTGGGATCTCCATAAGAAGGTCTGTGCAATAGGCAGGGCAGGCATTATCATTCCCGCTTTACAGATGAGGAAACCGAGATTTCAGTTTTGTAACTGCCCCCAGTCACATTTTTTGTAGTCAGCAGAATCAAGACTCAAATCCAGATTCCTGATGGCTATCACAGCACTCCTTTTGCTGCAGCACAATCTCTCCCCCCTTGTTTGTGTATTTCGACACACAAAAGCCCTAAATTCAGCTGTGAATCTTTACCATCTCCAATTCTTTTTTTTTTCTTTGAGACAGTATCTCACTCTGTTGCCCAGGCCAGAGGGCAATTGCCAGATCATAGCTCCCTGCAGCTTTGACCTCCTGGGCTCAAGTGATCCTCCCACCTCAGCCCCCAAGTAGCTGGGACTACAGGCACATGCCACCATGCCTGGCTAATTGTGTGTGTGTGTGTGTGTGTATGTGTGTGTGTGTTTGTAGAGATGAGATTTCACTGTGTTACCCAGGCTGGTCTCTAACTCCTGAACTCAAGTGATCCATCTGCCTCAGCCTCCCAAAGGGGTGGGGTTACAAGCATGAGCCACCATGCCTGGCCTCCAATTCTTAGTAAGAAGGTTTTAACCCCAGTGTTGTGGATAAACTGAGTTTTTCCATCTGCAGCTTAGAGTCACTCATGGGTTTTATTTCCAATATAATTTGTTGCTTACATATTTCTCTCTCGCACCAAAATATGAAAAGGCGACATGCTGAACTGTCCATGCTGTAGGATGCATATGGACAGAGAAGACACAGGGTTGAATGTGCACAGAAGAACACCAACAGTGCCTGCACTATGCATCCAAGATCAAATAGCTTCTAAATTGTGGGACTAGGATTTGAACTGCTATCCATCCAAGTCAAAAGCATGGCTTTTTTCAATCCTTGGGATAAAGGACCATGTGAAGTACCTGATGCATGGAACTAGCTTGATGAACTTTAGCTGCAATTGTGGTATTGCACACTGTGTTCATAGAAGGTCTCTCCCTGGTCAGCAGTCATCCAGTATGATGGCAACGAATCCAACTAAAGGATCCAAGGGATTAAAAAAGGTCAGATTGTGTGGATTTCAGATGATTCTCATGCCATCAATCCTTCCGCCATAATTTGCACAAAAGCCTGGTAGTCTCGCTCCATTTCTCAGAGCAGAATCTGCTGCAGACCGAGAGATTAATCAGACTTCATTAATTTTGCAAAATAAACCATGACATGATTACCCGTGCACTTAGAGGCATTATCATAAATCACCAAAATTAAATCTCACCTGTCTAAGCAGAGGAGCAGCCTGCATTCAGGCCCTATGAACAGAAGGTCACAGCATCAATAGCTTCTTGATGGCTTCATTTCTTTCTAGGGCCTTCTCGTGACCAGCAGGACCAGCTGCACTGTGCTCCAGTTTGGTCATTAGCAGAATCATGAACATTATTAGCCCAGTGGTTTTGAAAAGACTCTAGTGTGTGTTTATTTTTGCATAAAGACTAAGCTACATTCAGAGGAGATTAGAATTTTGAGAGGCAATGATTTGTTTTTTCATGCCATAGCTTCTGAAGTTAAAGTCTGCATATGCCTTAGAGACCTCTAGAACAAACCTGAGGCCCAGAAGGGGCTAGTAATTTGTCCAAGGTCACACAAGTCATTCATGGCAGGTCTGGGACTAGAACTAGGGACTTCTGATTCTCAGTCTGGGGCTCTTTCCATTCCAATGCATCCACATAGGGACTTGAGGTAGATAAGAACATATTGAGAAATATTTACTCCCTCCTGGAGGACTGTACTGCCTAGCTTTTGTCTTGGCCATGTGACTTCCTTCAGTCAAGGGAATGGAAGCAGACTGCACTACAAGCAGCAGTGAGATGTGCTTCTCTGCTTTTGGCATGAGAAGGCTCCACCCTGGTAGGCCCACAAGTCTGAAGAAGATGCAGAACCATGGAGCAGACCCAGACCCAGCTGTGGCTTGGAGGAGTCCAGTCCAGCCCAGCCTAGAGCAGCTGGTCTCCAGTTGACTCATAGACATAGTAGTAAAATAAGTGTCTAGGTCTCAGAGTTTTGTGGTTGCATAGCATGCAGCAGTAGTTGGTTGATTCAAGGCTCATCCTGCAAACAAATGTATGATTCCCGTGATGTAGAATGATGCATTAGAAGCCTGGGCTTTGGCAGGGTTGAGTTTAGATCTTGGTTGGGGCATTTAGTTACCGAGAGATCTCGGGAAAGTCACTGAAGCTCTCTGAGACTCAATTTCCTGAACACAGAAATGAAAGAAATAATACTTACCTGTGGAGGGGGGATCAGAATTTGAAATTCAGAATTTTACTGGAACTTCCTAGCCCATTGCAGGTTTTAGATTGCAAACCTCTGGCTGGAGAGTTGGGAAAGGTTTGTTGTAACATTGAAAACCAGTAATGTCAGAAACACATTCTCTTCTGCCTTGGTCATAAAACCTTGATTTTTAGCTGGGCATATGACACCGCAAATAAAATCTATATTTTCCAGATTTATTTGCAGCTAGTGTGATTTGTGAGGAAGTTTTGGCTAAGAAGATGTAAGCAGAGTGTCACATACAACTTCTGAGATATGTCCTTACAAAGAGGGAAGACATCCTTTCCCCCTTCCTCTTTCTTACTGGTTTGAATGTGGACATGATGGCTGTAGCTCAAGCAAACACTCTGAAACATGAGTAGGAAACCAAATGCCATTTAAGGCAGGAAGGAGAGGGAAAAAGCCTAGGTTCTGAAACCTTGGTACTAGGCTGGACTACCTGCCTACAGACGTCAACATAAGAGGAAAGAAATCTATTATACTAACTGGACCGAGCCTCTATTATTTGTAGCAGCCCTATTCAGCATCACTTGGGAGCTTATTGGAAATGCAAAGTCCCCACTCCAGACCCACCGAATCAGAATCTCAGGTGAGGAGCCCACAAATCTGCTTTAACAAGCTCTCCAGGTGATTCTTATGGCCACTGAAATTTAAGGAGCATTGATTTAGAGTTTTCCAGCACATACACCTACCTGATAACTGATAGAGCCATCCTAAATTGCAGGTTTTGTCAAGAACTTGGTGAAGGTTTAAAAGGCGGATGAAATAAAGCCAGAAAGGATGGCAAAGCCAATAACTGACAGTGTCAAGATGGAAAATGATTCTGACAGGGTGGAACACTGGACCAAAGCCAAGCAGATGAAATTTAATGGGGATATATATATATATATAAAGCAAATAAAGAGGTTCTTTTTTATTGAAGGAAATATAAAATGTTCCATTCTTTGACTTCTTAAATTAAAAAGGGAAAATATGAAATTACATATTTTAAAATACAACAAATAAAGTTATCAATCAATCCCAATTATAGCTAAAGAAATGAGAGGAGAGAAGATCAGGAGAGGAAAAGTGAGAAAACCCCAAAGTAATAAAGAGACACAGAGTCAATGACAGAAAGGAAGAGGACTGGGAATTCACTTTTGAATCAATCTGTGGATCCTGAGATGATCTTCACACCTAGGGGGAACCATAATTACAAGTCAGATTTTACTGAGACTTACTATGGGTCAGGCACTACATCGTGTGTGTTACGCACATTTCTCCTGTGAGGAACACTATTATTATCATTGCTTTTCAGATGCAGAAACTGAAGCCGCCAGAGGTTGAGTATGTTCCCCAAGGCCACACAGCTGGCACAAGTGGAAGCAGGATATGAACCCAGGTGGCCAGATTTCAGGGCTGTGACCCACAGCTGCCCTGGTATTTTCTATCGTCTGGTGCTGCTTCATGAAGCATGCTTCACGCTTGATATTGATCAGTTTCACAGAAACTGGTTTTCATAAGAATAAGGAAATCCATTGCCTCACATAACCTTAAGTCCAGAGGTAGGAGGGATCCAGGTGCAGTATAATTATCAGCTCAAAGATGTTATCATAGACATGAGTTCTTTCCATTCCTGTGCTTTGCTGTCCTCAGCACCTGGCTTCATCCTAAGGGTGGGTCCCCTCATAGTGCCAAGACAGCAGCTAAAAAATTTGTGGTCTTAAAGCTTTGTGCTCCATGTTCATGTCAGCATGGGTGAGAAATCTTTACCTGAAGCGTGTAAAATACTGAAGTATATATCCTTTAATTTAGTCTTGTTGTGTAGATTTAGGCAAATGACTATGCTTAAACAATAGGAGACATTAAGAAGAATGCTACCAGCTGATTGGGTTAGATTACTCAGGACTTAATGCTGTAGTCAGGGATGGGGTCATCAACTGGGGTTCTCTGGTACCCAGAACAGATGGGCTCTGTCACTAGTTATAGTGATTCTCTCTCTTTTTTTCTCCAAAACAAATCAAGTTTCCTCACTTGTTTGAATCCTACAAAATTATCAAACAGTGAGAAAAATCATAAAATATTCATTAGAAAGCACTTTGGATATAAAACAATAAACCTCTCTTTACAACTCTTCAACAGCCTTACTACATCTTCAGAAGCATCATAAGGAAAGACACTTTGGGGCAGTAAACCTTGGGCTTCACTTTAACAAATAAAATTCGAACCTATAAACATTACTTAAGAATTTGTGACCTATGATACTTCTTTTTTTTTTTAATTTATTTTTTTATTATACTTTAAGTTCTAGGGTACATGTGCATAACGTGCAGTTTTGTTACATATGTAGACTTGTGCCATGTTGGTGTGCTGCACCCATCAACTCGTCAGCACCCATCAATTCGTCATTTATATCAGGTATAAACTCCCTTAAGTAATGTTTGTATTCCTGCATATCCAGCAGCCAGACCATGCTGGCTTACAGCAGGCATTCAACAAAATCAAACCCTGGGATATAGGTGCTTAATGTTACTTTTCATCCTTCATTTCAGGATTGGTTTTTCTAAAAAGAATAAAAAATACTTAACTTCATAAAAAAAAAAAAATTCTAACCTATAGAAGAGGCCAGCCTGTAGTGGTGGCAGATGCTGGAGGAGGGAGGCAGCCAGCATTTACTGAAAGTCTATGTGCCAGGAATAATGCTGCATTCTTGATTATTTTAATTATTACAAGGAGGTATTATTGATGCAGGATTTTTTGGGTGTCGCTTCACCAGCTGGTGACCTCCGTAGCCAGCAATGCCCCTGCTCAGGGCCATGCTTGGCTCTGGGCTTGCTGCAGGAAGTGCTCCACCACTTGGTCCGGAAGCTGTGTTTGGCTTGCACTCCAGCCTATGGGTGGGCTGGGCATGTCTTGGCCTGCTCCCACTTTAGGTGCCAGCATGTGGAAAAAGGGAACATGGTGGCAACTGAAAAACTCTGGGATGCCAGCCACCCCAAAGCCCCTAAGGGGGTATTACAGCATGTTAACAGTTCTTTCAGTCCTGCCCCAACAAACTGGTGCATGTGGCACCCAGCAGCTCCCTCTCCCATTGCTTGGTGAGCAGGAGGGGAGTGCTACAGGGTTACAGCTCTGTTCACACTCACTGTTTGGTGGGTTCTGAGTTCTTGTCCCACATCCAGGAAGTATAAGGTTATGCTAACACCTGGTGGGTGGGCAAGGTGAAGAGTTCTATTGAGTGATGAAACAGCTTTCAGTGGAGAGGGGGACCTGAGTTGGCCTCCCCCTACCCAAAGCTGGGGAGTCTCCCCCACCTGAAGGTGGGTGGTCCTCCAAGTATGGTTGAGTCTGGAACTTTTATGGGCTCAGAATGGGGGAGTGCATGCTGATTGGTTTGTGAGTATGCAAAAAAATGGCTTAAAAAAGGCACAACTCAAGGGAAGAGTAGATATATGTAAAATAGGTGAAGGGTGGGGATCGATCAGAGGAAAGCACACCAAATAGGAAGAGGTTCTCAATCCAGTTCGTGGATTCATCTGAGACTTGTAGCTTGGCTTTCAGGCTTTAAACTCTCTTTGGTTTGAAGGTCCAGTTTCACCAGAGACCTGCCCCTATTTTCCTAGGCATTTGACTGCCTTCTGCCACTATCACTATTATCCCCATTTTATAAGATGAGGGAACAAAGCCTCAGAATTGCTTGCAATTTTCTCAGTGTAATTCAGATGGTTAAATGGCAGAGCTGGACTTCAAACTCAAGTCTATCTGACTCTACGACCCAAGTTCTATCCACCATATCATATTGGTTCCATCCCGGATCCTTTCTATTTGCTGAAATTATAAGTATTGAACTTTTAAACTGTGAAATCTTGGCACTTCTTACTTGCTGTCTGACCTACATTAGTTACAATAACTACTCTCAGATTATAATAGATTTTATTTTATTTTTTATGTATTTATTTTTTTTGAGACGGAGTCTCACTCTGTCGCCCAGGCTGGAGTGAAGTGGCCAGATCTCAGCTCACTGCAAGCTCCGCCTCCCAGGTTCACGCCATTCTCCTGCCTCAGCCTCCCGAGTAGCTGGGATTACAGGCGCCCGCCACCTCGCCCAGCTAGTTTTTTGTATTTTAGTAGAGACGGGGTTTCACTGTGTTAGCCAGGATGGTCTCGATCTCCTGACCTCGTGATCCGCCCATCTCAGCCTCCCAATAGATTTTATTTTTAAAATTCTATTTATTGAACACTTACTATGCACCAAGAAATGCTTTATGTATATAATCTCAATTTATCCTGCCAATAACCTCGTGATGCAGTTTATTACAGAGAATGTTTTTAGTTACAGGTGATTAAATCAGAAATCAAACTAGTTAAAGTCAGAACCAATAGAGGAAAGGAGAATTTATTTCTCAGAAAACTGGGAAAATGGGAAAACCAGGGATGCACTAACTTCAAGCATGGCTGGATTTGGACTTCCAGTGGAATAATCAGGGATGTCTCCCTCTGATCTCTCTGCTCTGCTTGTCTTAATTTGGCTCCATTTACATTGGGTCTGGGGACCCCTAGACATCTATCAGGACTGTGTCCTTCTTGGTTTTCCTTGACTTCGTTCTCCATACAAGGTCTCACTATGTAGCAGACAAGATGGCTGCCAGAAATCCCAGCATCTCCTCTGCATAGCTGAGCATCCCCAGAACAAAAGCCTAAGCCAGTTTTCAGTATTCTTTGAAGTTTGAAAACGCTGAAATCCTAGGGTGTCATCGTCGTTGTTGTAATACAGTCTGCTGATTTTAAAAATAATTTATGTCCTTAAATCAACTACTCAATTTACATTAAAATGTGCAGATTACAAATCTGGACAGGTCAGTGTGTCATCATAGGCAACCACATTGTACAATATCAAGCTTCCATGGCTTACTCTAGTTCAAAGACTCTCCAAAGAAGGACAATATGGCTGTGACAGCATTGAAATTGAGATGTGTCTCTTTACATCAGCATTTTCAAATATCCATGATGAAAAACCTCTGAGAAATGTTTTCTAAAACAAAACCTCGAGCTTGAAATTTTAAAAAATTAATATCTGCCCCTTCTATTAAAAAAACATTGTTCAGAAAAGACCCCAAAGTTTTCGAACAGGAAATGAAACTGTTTTAAAGTTGCAAATGTCAGAGTTAACTATCTGTAGTCAGCTTATGCCTCTCACTGTCCCAGTCCCTCAATGCTTACCGCAAGAAGTAGCTGTCTTAGGTATGTGAATTTTTTTCCCAACAAGTATACTCATGATTCACAGTTGTCTGAAACCCACCCTGGTTTGTAGAATTCACTTGAAATATTTTTTAACCGGAATATCTGCCACCCCATTTTTCTAGTTTTTTTTTTTTTTTTTTTTTTTTTTTTTTTTCTTCATATTCCCAAATCTCTAAAGATTCTAGAGAACATTTGCTGAATAGGTTGCATTTACCAGGTGCTGTCCCAGGTCCTGGGAATACAGATGCCTTCATCTGTTTTGTGTTGCTACCTAAGCAATTCAATTCTGTCAAATATCTAAGACTGGGTAATTTATAAGGAATAAAAAGAGGTTTATGGAGCTTACAGTTATGCAGTCTGGGAAGTACAAGATCCAGCAGCCCATCTGGTGAGGACCTGGTGCTGCTTTGACTCCCAGTGGAAAGCAGAAGGAAGGGTGAGCAGGAGCGTACAAAGACAACAAACACGAGAGGCAGCCTCACTTTATAACAACCAGCATTCATGAGAACTAATTCATTCCCAAGAGACCTAATCCAGCCTCTCCAGAGGAGGATGCTAATTATCTTAATGACCTAATTAAAGTTTGGATAAAGGCCCCACCTCCCAACACCCATTACATTGGCAGTTAAATTCCAACATGTGTTTTGCATGGAAACTCAAGCAAAGGAAAAAAAAAACATAACACATCCAAACTATAGCAACAGATGAGGACAAAATACAGTCATGTCCTGCAGTGGAGGGGAAGACAGGCAGCCTGGTGAGTAGCTCTAACTACCTGTATCATCCTGCAGGATACTGTGGGAGCAAAGAGGAGGGCAGTTCCCAGATCGCTCCCCCAACGCTAGGGCTCATTCTAGTTTTCATCAGTGGTAAATGCACCATCCTGGAGCTGCTAGCACTCACAGGACACCACCTCAAGCTGGAGATGTTGTACCTCTGTGTGACAGGATATTAGGTATCAAGTGGATCTTGTTGTTTCCTCTTTGGGCCCACAGCGTCCTCTTTGGGCCCACAGAGAACACAGGTTCTCTGAACCTGAGTTCAGAGAACAAGCAGAGAAAGGCCTGGTTGCTTTCCTTCCTGCCTTTGCCCCCTGCCCTCCCACTCTCACAAGCCTGGCTGAGAAGAGTCATTTCAGCAAAACCAACACTCCCACCCTCAAAGACAAAATAAGAGGAGTGTAGGGAGGGAGTAAATACTCCTAGTCGGAGCTGTGTGAGTGGGTGGTGGGCACTACCCAGTGGATTTCTTCTCCAAAATCAAGGAAAGAATTTGCAAGGTTTGGGGATGCTTTGTCATCCCTCCTGCACTCCTCCACACACATTCTTCACTGACCTGGAGACTGGTCATCAGTGGTCATCTTTTGGGGATTGGAGAATGAGGTAAGGAGATGGCACAGCGAGGTGGTGAGGAGGACGGTGACCAGGTCAGGACTGCCCCCAAGTTGCAATTCTCAAGACGTACAGGAAGGGGATCCCCAGGGAACTTTGAGCCCTGGAGTTGAAGAGCTTGGGAAAGCAAGTATTTTTGGAGCAATGGCCTCCCTAGGAACCCATACAGCAGAAGGGGAAGGAGGTCCGTACAAGGCCCACAGAGGAATACACATGGTGCCTCCTGCTGGGGGACCCCAGCCAGAGTCTGCTCCTGGTGAGGGAGGCACCCCAGAGTCTGCTCCTGATAAGGGAGGCTCCCCAGCCCTCATGAAGCTCAGTGGACAGGAACAGCCCTCACGGGCACCCAAGGGGAGGACGGCAACTATACCATGGATATCCACGTGAGGGAGCATCTGTCTTGCTTTCTTTCCTCCTCTGGGGGAGTAGAGACAAGTACAGACTGGGCCCCCTCTGCCACTTGAACTTCCCATGCCACAAGTTCCACCTGTCCTGACAGGAATGGAGAGGGTCAAAATATTAAAATTGACAGAGGAACTAGAGTCTACTGTTCCCTTGACCAAAAACAGGAAATCTATGGAATTGAAACCAAGGTTGCTACGGAGAACAAGAGTAGTAGCAATTACTGGAAAAACAAAACCATTTTATGTTTATACCCCCAATTAGTTAATACTCCTCACTAAACCAGGGAAAGTGTTTCATTGCCTTTGCTAAATTTAAAATCAGCTCTTAGAAGAGTTACTGATGAAAAGCACTTAGAACCGTACCTGGAACATAGGACCTCAAAAAATTATGAGCTAATATAGGAAGTAGTAGCAGTAGTAATAGTAGTACGGTATTTTCATCATATAACCGGTGTCTTAGTCAGTTCAGGCTACCATAATAAAATACCATTAACTGGGCACCTAGTGAACAGTAATTTGTCACTAGTTTGGAGACTGGGAAGTCTGAGATCAAGGTGCTGGCAGATTCCATGTCTGGTGAGGACCTGTTTCCTGATTCTTACGTGGCTTCTTCTCACCATGTCCTCACATGGTGAAACAGACAAGCTAGCTCTCTTTGGGGCTTCTCTTATGAGGGATTTGTGCCAATCACCTTCTAACAGCCTTACCTCCAAACACCGTCACGTCAGTGATGAGGTTTCAACATACAAATTTTGAAGAACACAAACATTCAGCCCACAGCAACTGGATAGAATTTTCAAAACATATATAAAGGATTTCCATAGCCTCTCTTTCATTTGATCTACAAGACAACCCAGCAGAATAGGTAAAGAGGGTGTTATTATCCCCACTTGAGGATGAGGGAACTGAGGCTCCTTGAGAGTATGTGAGTTTTTTCTAAAAAATCTCATACATGTGAACCTAGAATCGAAGACTTCTGACTCCTATCCTATGTTTTTTTTTTATTCTTTTTTCTTTTATTTTTTTTTTTTTTTTTTTTTTTTTTTTGCATGACCAGCTTTTGTAAATCACTAGAGAGAAGAATGTGTTAGAATGAGAAAGTTAAGGAGAATGGAAGAATGAGAAGTATGGAGAGGTGAAGAATGTTAAAGTATAAGAGAGCCATTCATTTTCATTGTACCTATGTTTCATCTCATTGATCCCTTGACCTGCGATTTTCAGATATTCTTTTTTTTAAAGAGGCTAAGACCACATACATTTCCATGTATACATGGAAACTTGTTGTATTAGTCAGTTTGGGCTGAGTTGTGTTGCAATAATATCCCCCAAATCTTCAGGGCTTAAAACAACGGCTTCTTCTTGGCTTATGTTCATGCCCTTTGAAGATCAGCTGCAGCCCTGCTTGTTCTCTTTTATTTAAAAAAAAAAAAAAAACAGCTTTATTGAGATACAATTCACATACCATACAATTCACCCATCTGAAGTTTACAATGTAATGGTTTTTGCTATAGTCACAGATACATGTAACAATCACCGCAGTTGAATGTAGAACATTTGCATCAGCTCAAAAAGAAACCTTTTGACCTCCCCATTCCCTCCAGCTCTAATAAACCACTGTCAGCCTTCTGTCTCAATAGATTTCCTTATTCTAGACATTTCATGTGATATGATATGTAGTCTTTTGTGAGTGACTTCTTTCACTCAGCATAATGTTTTCAATGTTCATCTGTATTGATTGCAGCATATATCAGAACTTCACTTACTTGATGACAGAATAATATTCCATTGTATTGACATATCACATTTGTTTATCCATTCTTCAGTTCACATCTATTTGAACTTTTCACATTTGGACATTAATAATGGGGTTATAAACATTCATGCACAAGTTTCTATGGACATGCTTTCATTATATATATGTGTGTGTGTATATATATATGTACGTGTGTATATACATAATCATTGGGTATATACCTAGGATGCTTTGTTATCCCTCCTGCACTCCTCCACATACGTTCTCCACTGACATGCAGACTGGTCATCAGTGGTCATCTTTTGAGGATTGGAGAATGAGGTGAGGAGATGGCACAGCGAGGTGGTGAGGAGGAAGATGACCAGTTCAGGACTGCTCCCTGCCCCCAAGTTGCAATTCTCAAGACCTACAGGAAGGGGATCCCCAGGGGATTTTGAGTCCCGGAGTTGAAGAGCTTTATTCCAGGAGTGGAACCACTGGGCTATATGGTAACTCTATGTTTAATTTTTTGTGGAACTATTAAAAGCAGTTGCACCATTTTACATCCCCACCAGCAGAATATGAGGATCTCAATTTCTTTACATTCTTGCCAATACTTGTTCCTGTCTGGCTTTCTTATACTAGCCCTCCTAGTGGATGTGAAATGGTGTTTCATGACGGTTTTGATTTGCATTTCCCTGATGACAAATGATGCCAAGCACGCTTTTATTTAGCTTTCCCAACAGAAGGACATAAGCTTGCAGCGAAGCAGAACTGGGTTGGACCTTGGTTCTGCCACTTACTCCCTGTTAAGTAACTTCTATCCAATTGCTCCACACCACGAAGCCTCACTTTTCTCATCTGTAAAATGAAGATGAAAATACTTGCATCATTACATGTCATGAGACTTCAAGAAAATAATATATGCGGAGCACCTAAGTACCTTGGCAAACAGTAGAGGCTTTGTAAACAGAGGCATTATCATTTTATTATCCATTACAGATAAGAAAACTGAGGTTCAAAAAGGTTAAGAAACTTGTCAGAGATCATAAAGTAATGATGTAGTTGGGTCAGGATTGTTGCCCAGGTCTGTTTGGCTCCAAACTATAGTGTTCCTGCAACTCTACTTTTGAGTCAGAATGCCGGGCACCTATTGGGGGTTACATTTTCCTATCCTTCACACATCTACAAGCATGTTGAATAGTGAATGAATAAAAGTAATTTGAATCTATAAATAAACAATGGTACGTATTATAATCAGTGGCACAGAGAAAAGAAAACACATCACTTTCTTTTGGCACTAACCTTAATTAAGTTCTAGGTGCATTTTTGTTTATTTGCTTCCAATATAAAATTATCCATTTCAAATACTACTGTAAGAAAACTTTTAGTAAGATATAAAATGTTTATTTTAATAAAACATATTGTATTCCCACCCTAAATTCATCCTTTTTTAAAACAGGACTTCAAACATTTAAATCTTTCATGTGATTTTTATTGTCTTTGTGTTTGTACTTTTTTTCAATTAGGATGTAATTTAGTTTTATGATGAAAACCACCTGGAGGCTAAGACCACATACATTTCCATGTATACATAGAAACTTGTTGTATTAGTCAGTTTGGGCTGAGTTGTGTTGCAGTAATATCCCCCAAATCTTCAGGCCTTACAACAACAACGGCTTCTGTCTGGCTTGTGTTTATGCTCTTTGAAGATCAGCTGCAGCCCTGCTCCATGTTCTCTTTATTCTAGAATCAAGACCAAAGGAACAACCTTGAGCTGTGGCACACCACCATCGTGGTAGAGGCCCACGAGAAATGTCAGAATCAGAGGATGGCACTTAAAGTTTTTATCTGGAAGCAGCAATTATCATTTTCACTCACATAACATGGACCAAATCCAGAAACATGGCTAATAAGCCTGATGTCAATGGAGCAGGAAGAATACCTTCTTACAGGGAGGGCCACCAGGCAGGCCCTAAAAAAAAAAAAGAGAAACAAAGTTTTGGATAAATAGTGCAATCTACTAGAATTCCAGGTCATGAGTCTTCACTTTCCTCTATTTGTAAGCAAAATACATCTATTCTTTCCAATAGGGATGCCAGATTAAATACAGGATGCCCAGCTAAATTTAAATTCCAGATCAACAATGGGTAATTTTTTTAGGATAAGTATGCCCAAAACATTGCACAGTGAGATAGACTAAAAAATTATTCATTGTTTATCTGAAATTCCATTTTAACTAGGCATCCTATATTTTAATTTACAAAATCTGGCAGCCCTACTCAAGAAAAATAACCTAAAGATTCCATTCGGTTACAGCATCAGACTTGAATTCCATGATCTCATGGAGTTCTCTACATCAGGCCCAGATGTTCATTCTCTTGAGAGCAAAACCTATGGATCAAAAAGACAAGTTATCTACCCCTCATATGCCCAGTGTATCATGGTGAAACAGGATACCTGAAACAAACACTCCCATTCAGAAAGTGAGAGGAGAGGAAGAACACAGAAGCCACTTGTCCATGGCAATTCTGAAAGGCCCTCGGGCAGAAGTTGCAGACTACCTTCCATGGAGACTGGAAATGTTCTTTGATTAGGACTTGATTCTGGACCTAGAACAGTAACACCTGATCTATTGTTCGGCATGGTGTTTGGCACTGTCCTCCGGGAGGTCTTTCCTTTTCAATTGTTCTCCTAAAGCATTTTTTGTAAAGGACAATATGTCCTCTTTGGAAGCTGGCCAGGCTTCTCTGTCTTCTTCCCACAGAAAGTTGGAAATCCAAAGGTCATTTCAAGTCTCAGTTATAATCTATTTTAGCATGAGCCGGTGACTCTTTTGGCAATATAACTTTCTCACATTCTTATCTATTTGATTCCAAACAGCCTCATGTGCCAATGGCCACATCCATAATTCTTTTCTAGTTGCGACTTTCCTTCTAGACTTAATTGCAGGTAACTTAAATTTATCTGGCTCCAGTGAAAGTACTACACTTAGAATCTCTCTTCCCTAAGCTATTTTGTCCAACTGGAAGGATGTAATTGGTGCCACTGTAATCAGTTGAGAGGTTTTAATTGAGGAACAATACCTTTGACTGGTCCTTGCTACAAGGCTGAATTTTAGTCAGTCTTTGTCACTTAAGACATTTCCGGTTTTATCTCTTGTTGTTTGGAAATCAAAACCAACTACACCCTCTAGTCCTCGGAGTTCTCAAATTTCTGGACCCTTTCTACTCCGTTTGATCTCCCCGAAATGGACAATTCCTACCTAAGTTCAACTTTCATATCATTTCACTACGTGCAGCCCACAGCAATTTAGGCATGAGAGTAACATTCCGTTTCACAACTTTGCCTAAAGCCATAAGCTCATTTAGTGCATTATCTGTCTTCCTAGGGATTAAAGGTGACAGTTTTACCCAATACCTTGCCACTAGATAACATAGGTTGCCATTCTTCCATCCTTCAACAACGTTATTTTTTGCTTCCCACTCCCAAGCCTCAGAATTAATGCAACATAATTTAGGTTTCCTGCTATGGTAGCAACTCAGTGATAAGTCTTAATTGCTGTATCAATTAGCTTAGCCTATGTCGTGATGGAGTAACAACAAACACATCCAAAATCTTATAATAAGAAAGATTTACTCCTTGCATATGTCCATGTCCTTTACAGGCTGGCTGTCATTTTGTAACATGTCATCTTTTTCTAGGACTTAGACTGAAGAAGCAGACATTATCTGGGACTTGTTGGCTTGGGGCAAAGTAAAAAGTAAAAAAAAAAAAAAAAAAGGCACATATCCCTCTATTTGGAAATGGCATATGTTCTGGCTACATTCCATTGACCAAAGCAAGTCACGTGGTCAGGATGAACTTCTTTTTTTTTCTTTTTGCCTTCTATGCAGTTTATTTATTTATTTTTTAATTTTCTCATAGGTTATTGGGGTACAGGTGGTGCTTGGTTACATGAGTAAGTTGTTTAGCGGTGATTTGGGAGATTTTGGTGCACCCATCACACAAGCAGTATACACTGCACCCTATTTGTAGTCTTTTATCCCTCGAAGATGGACGTCTGATGGGTGCAAAATATACTAGTCTCACAGGGAAGAGCAGTGGGGAGTAGACCCACAGTGAAGAACAGCAGATACTTGCACAGCAGATACTTTTGAGCAAATAATAGAATCTACCCAGTAATGTGCTGGTAAATATTTAACAACTACCTCTCTGGAGGAACAGAAGCCCTGATTTGTATATTTGTCAATTTTCCATGGTATAAATACTCTCATCGTGGCCAATTTCAAGTCACCAGTGTCACGTCACCAAATGTGAAATTAGGAAGAGATGTACAATTAGCTCTTGTGAGCCACTATGAGCATGCCACAGCGCACCACTGAATCAACCTCAGTTTAAATCAACTATTTGCTAAACATAAGTTGACTTATGCCTGTTCCACAATATGAAGAACCCCTGCAGTCTTGCTGTGGATTATAACAAGGGAGGAGACTATTATGTGACTCAGCATAAACCTCCCTCAAGCTTAAGCTGAGGATTTGCGGTAGGGCTGAGGAGGACTAGACAACTCAAAATTAAGTCTTCATATCATTTGCTATTTCAGCATTAATTGGAAAATTCAAGTGGAGAGTAAGAATGTGAGATTGAAATAAAAATAGTATTTTGCCTCTATAAATAAGATTCAGCTCCAGGCTCCTCTTTTGCAGAAATTCTTATTAAGGACTTGGCTCTCCTCCAAGAAAAATAAGGTAGAAATCATTCAAAACCCTTTACTTCCAAATTATTCCTGATAGGAGCTGCTTGATGAGTATAGCTCTCTAGTTTTGTATGTTTACAATTTTCCAATAAAAGGCTTGTTTAAAATATCCCTGAGCTAGGAAGTAGCTCTTACATACTTAAGTCTTACGCCATTTTTTTTCAAAGACTATTTCTTTTTTTTTTTTTTTTTTTTTTGAGACTGAATCTCTCTGTAGCACAAGCTGGAGGGCAGTGGTGCAAACACAGCTCACCGCAGGCTCAAGTGATTGTCCTGCCTCAGCCTCCCATGTAGTGGGAACTACAGGCGCCCACCACCATGCCCACTCATTTTTGTATTTTTTTGTAGAGACAGGGTTTTGCATTGCCCAGGCTGGTCTCAAATTCCTGGGCTTAAGCAATCCTCCTGCCTTGGCCTCCCAAAGTGCTGGGATTACAGGCGTGAGCTACTATGCCTATCCCATGTATTCTTTAAGTACACTGACAACATCTCTGTGGTAACACTGGGCAAGTTGCTTATGTGCTCTGCATTTGTTTCTCCAGCGATAGGACGGGATAATAACATCTACCTTACAAAGCGATTATGAAGCTTAAATATCTGGCATACATAAAGTATCTAGCAAAGCAGTTGCACATGGTGGTCACTCAATAAATAATCACCAGCATTCACTAATGAGGATACTGATTAGAATTATCATGATTTTATTACTGAGCCATGAAACTAGAGATTTTAAGTTACTATTTAAAATAGTCCAAGACTTTATTCAATAGCCTCAGAGCATTTGGCAGGAATAATTTGGCTTTCGATTTTGAGTGCATCTGACAGGAATGACTTTTGCAGCTCCCCTGGATGCATGGATGTTATTGTAATGTAACAAAATTCACCTCTCTAGTTGCTACTGCATTTTGTCTGTTGGCCTCGAGCTTGGTTCAAATTGTCAGGCCAATGGAAAGACTGAATGCTTTGCCTCCAGGCAAAACTGTGGCCTGCAGGGGGTGGACCCTGCATCGCATCCTCAGCGAGAATGGAAAGCTCACTCAGCATGCTGTAGTCTTTCATACGGATTCTGACATAAAACATCAGGCGGAAACTCCACTTCTGACTCTGCAGTAATTGTGGAGGAGCCAGAGGTCCATTCAAACACAGATGTCTGGCATGACGCTCCACGCCTCATGAGGTTACAGGACAGACATAGCAGAGAGATAGTGATGATCATGCATAAAGGAGAGCCCACCATCTTCAGGGGACAACTCATTCATTCTTCCTCCTTCATTGTTCCTGAGTTACTGAGAATAGTCAAGATTACTGTTTCAGACTTTTTCCAATGTCTTGACGTATAACGGAGAGAAAGATGTTGATGCTGGTAATGATAATAGTAAAAATGGTGGAAGTTTTTCCAGAGTTTCAAATGATGGAACTCTGCATCCTACTATTTTGTAGCATGTGTGAGTAGGGGTGTGTGTGTGTGTGTGTGTGATTTTACATATCTATGTGTATACTGATTCCTCCTGAGTAGCCCCCCATTTTTTTTTTTTTTTTTTTTTTTTTTTTTTTTTTTTTTTTTTTTTTTTTTACTAAGTATATCAGCTTCTGGAACTGCACATAATCATTTTCCAGCAGTGACACTCAGGCATAGGACAGCCATCAAAGACCTGGAAGCCATGTAATAGAGCTGACCTTTGAACTAGGGGAACAACCCTTGCGTGTGCAGTCAAAACTCCAAGCATAACTTCTGACTTTCCAAAAACATAACCATTAATAGTCTACTGTTAACCAGAAGCCCTACTGATAACATAGTCAATTAACACCTATTTTGTTTGTTATATGTATTGTATTCTGTGTTCTTATAATAAAGTAAGCTAGAGAAAATAATGTTATTGAAAAAATCATAAGAGAAAATGTATATCCTCTTCATTAAGTAGAAGTGGATCATCATAAAGCTCTCCAACCTCATCGTCTTCATGTTGAGTAGGATGAGGAGGAGGAGAAAGAGGAGAGGTTGGTCATACTGTGTCAGCAACGGCAGAGGCAGAAGAAAAGCCAAGCATAGCAGCCCAACGAAGTTCAAACCAGGTTGTTCAAGGGTCAACTGTAAAGACTACTAGAGGCAGAGGCTCACTTAATCGCGTGTTCAGAAATTAAGAGTTTAACATTATTAGACTATGCAAAGGCATACAGAGTGATATAATGGACTTTATATCACTTTATATCATTTATCTATAATGGACTCAGAAGCAGGAGGGTGGGAGGGGGGAGCCAGGGATAAAAAAAACTACACATTAGGTACAATGTACACTACTTGGGTGATAGGTGCACTAAAATCTCAGAATTCACCACTATATAATTCATCCATGTAGCCAAAAACCACTTGTACCCTAAAAGCTATTGAAAAAAAAGAATTTAATATTGTTAGCATGAGCAGCTCCACACATTTGGGGTGCAAATATGGTCATATTATTTACTTTTCCAATTAATTCATTGAGTAAAGCTTGCTGCTATAACAACAACAACAAACAAACAAACAAATTTTCAGTTATTTCGTGCTCATATAACAATCTAAATTAGATGTTTCTGGTTGGAGGGCAGCTTTCCTCTACAGAATGATCCAGGGCACAAAGCATAATTATACTCTCTTCTGGCCAGTGGGGTCTTGCACCCACTCTACTCAGGGTAGATTTCCCTAGGGCTCTCAGGAGACTCCTAAAGAAGCCAACTTGACTATCTGTTACCTCTTCTGATAATGCCAGTTGGAAAAAAATTATATAAAAGCTTTATATTCACCGAGACATCCTACTATATTGAATTGTCTGAAATGAAAGAACCAAATGTCATCTTCAGATTTTAATAGATGATTGTCTATGAAATAAAGAGGATTTAGAGGTCAGGGACGGTGGGCCATACCTGTAATACCAGCACTTTGGGAGGCTGAGGCAGGCACATCACTTGAGATCAAGAGCTTGAGAACAGCCTGGCCAACATGGTGAAACCTCATCTCTACTAAAAATCCAAAATTAACCAGACACGGTGGCAGGCGCCTATAATCCCAGCTACTCAGGTGGGTGAGACAGGAGATTGCTCGAACCCTGGAGGTGGAGGTGGCACTGAGCCGAGATCATGCCACTACACTCCAGCCTGGGCAACAGAGCCAGACTCCATCTCAAAAAAAAGAGGATATAGAGGACATCTTCATATTATAAAATGGCATAAACCGAAAAAAATATAAACACAACCTGATAGTTTAAAGAAATCAGTTAATGGTATTTTTTTTTTCTTTTTCTTTTTGAGACGGAGTCTCGCTCTGTCACTCAGGCTAGAGTGTATTGGTGTGATCTCGGCTCACTGCCAGCTCCACCTCCCGGGTTCCCACCATTCTCCTGCCTCAGCCTCCCGAGTAGCTTGGACTACAGGTGCCCGCCACCGCGCCCAGCTAATTTTTTGTATTTTTAGTAGAGACAGGGTTTAACTGTCTTGTTAGCCAGGATGGTCTTGATCTCCTGACCTCGTGATCCTCCCGCCTCAGCTTCCCAAAGTGCTGGGATTATAGGTGTGAGCCACCGCGCCCGGCCAGTTAATGGTATTTCTAAGATTTGTAGTTGGTGCTCAATACATTTATAGAACCAGGCTTTTGAATCATGCCTGGAATTTAGCAGCTCAATTGTTATTTTTTAGAACAAATAAATGAATGGCAGTGACAGAAGTCTAACAAGCATTTTGAAATATGCGCAAATCTTTAGATATAAAATTTGTACGTTAAAATAAGTTTTTGAGATAATTGGTGGATATCCCATAAATGTTTATTTCTATTATTGAAGATATCATCAGGATAATTTAGATTGCCAAAGTAGACAGAGATGTGCCATGTACTTGTCACTCAGGACTGCTACATATATTCATAGAGGTTTAGCACTGCACAGTCCCAGAGAATGCCGTTCACACAGACTCCCATGCAAATAGCTTCCCTGGGTTTGTGCAGTGCATACTGTGTATGCAGCTGCCTAATTTGAATACATCAGTCCTAACAGGCCATAAGAGTAGAAGAGCTGATTCACCTTATTCATCAGCAGGACTGATTGAGCTGGTCTGGCTGAGTAGTGCGTTTTCACTTCATGTCCCCACTGCTTCCTCGTTTACCACCTCCTCCCACAAGCTTACGTTCTTGTAAAGGTACTGGCCTTCCCTGAGAGAAATGCCCTCCTGTCAACGGTGTGCTTATAACATCACCTGAGCCCATGCAAACTCCAGAGGACTCTCAGTAATCCTGGAGCAGGAGATCCCCTGAAATGGGAACTGAATGTTCTTTCTCTCTTAGTAATGAGGTACTTAAACACACGCACACGGTGGCATTTTTTTTTAACCCAACTTTTTGAGGATTGCCTATTAAATACCAAGACACATCTTAGCTCTCTGTTAATTAACAATGTCACTAATTCAAAAATGTTCTCATTGTTTAGTCTCCAAAAAAGCCTTAGATGGGTCCTTCAGATCCCAAACACAAATTTTAAACATCTTATCCTTATATGTTCAATATTTATATTCTAAAACATAAAATGTAAGTTCTAGGTCTTTCTCGAGTCTAGGGTGTGTTGGAAGTTGGGATAGATGGGCCTAAGATGAGGCAAAAAGACCAGTTAGGAAGGAGGTTTTGCTAAGAGTCCAGATGAGAGATACAAGGACTCACCCTAAGGTAGTGGTGACCAAGGGCATGGAGGACAGTTAATCGCTCTCACTACCATTTAAGAGGAAGACTAGGTGAGGCACAGTGGCTCATGCCTGTAATCCCAGCCCTTTTGAAGGCCAACGCGGGCGGATCACGAGGTCAGGAGGTTGAGACCATCCTGGCTAACATGGTGAAACCTCGTCTCTACTAAAAATACAAAAAGTTAGCCGGGCGTGGTGGCAGGCACCTGTAGTTCCAGCTACTCGGGAGGCTGAGGCAGGAGAATGGCGTGAACCCGGGAGGCAGAGCTTGCAGCAAGCGGATATTGCGCCACTGCACTCCAGCCTGGGCAACACAGCGAGGCTCGGTCTCAAAAAAAGAAAAAAAAAAAAAAGAAAGAAAAAGAGGAAGACTTTATGGGACTTGAAGACTGACAAATAAAGATAAGGATAAACTGCAAATAACTTCAAGATCATGCTATTGGGCATTTGCTGGTGCCATAGCATGATGAGGGATAAAAGGACTAGGTATGGTGAGGACTTACACATGTAGAGAGTTAAACAGCCTATCAAGAGGAGAACAATACTGGATATAAGAATACTACCAGGCTTTCAATTTTTGTGCCAAATGAGACAAAGGGACAAATAGTACAAGTTCAAAGTAAGCAAATGTTGTTTGATTTCAAAATTCCTCTTTGCATGTTTTTTCCCCTTTCCTGGGAGCAACATTACTTATATACCTTGGAGTAATCTCTCTCTTATTCTTAACACATGGAGAGCTCTCATCCTAGATCCATAGTGGCAGCTGTTGAAAACATTACGACTTCTTCCTCACTGCAGTTCCTACTTCTGCTTGATGTCTTGTGCTACTGCCAAAGCCTTCTTTCATTGCACAAGTGTGACTATGTAATTTCTGGTGCATTTTAGAGTAGTCCAAAATTTATTGGAAATTCTTAACTTCCCAGAAAATCCCTGGTTTTGAGATATAAATATAAAAATAAAGTATGCCCCTAATAATTTTACAGGATAGGCAGGGAGCTCACTCAGCCATTCAACAGTTAGTTGTTGAGTGGTGGTGTTACTGAGGAAGAGGCTGGAAATTCGATGTGGAATGAGACATGGTTCCTGCCATTCAAGAGTTTTACAATCTGAAGGGAAAGGAAAATAAATCAAGCCTTAAAGGAATGGATAAGTGATATATTGATCCATATGAACAGCCAACTCATACATGAATGTTAAAGAAACTTTTTGTAGGTGATAATGTGCATAAATAGTAGAACACGAAACTAGAAACAGTGTCTAAAGCAAGGTGGCTGCCACATGCTGTAGAAAAGATACTAATTTATTCCAACTAAATAGACGACTAAGTTTTTTGGAAAAGATTGCATTTAACTTGGGAGGGTCAAGTGAATAATTCCTGGGACATGGAAAACTTCGGGGCTTATTTAAGGTACTGGGTGATATCCTTTACCAAGATCAGGTATAGGTTTGGGGCTACAAGAAAGGGAGACAGACACATACTTTTTTAAAAACTTAACAGCAGGCCGGGGGCGGTGGCTCAAGCCTGTAATCCCAGCACTTTGGGAGGCCGAGACGGGCGGATCACGAGGTCAGGAGATCGAGACCATCCTGGCTAACATGGTGAAACCCCGTCTCTACTAAAATACAAAAAACTAGCCGGGCGACCTGGCGGGCGACTGTAGTCCAAGCTACTCGGGAGGCTGAGGCAGGAGAATGGCGTGAACCCGGGAGGCGGAGCTTGCAGTGAGCTGAGATCTGGCCACTGCACTCCAGCCTGGGCGGCAGAGCGAGACTCCGTCTCAAAAAAAAAAACAAAAAAAACAAAAAAAAAAACTTAACAGCATAGCTAAAATTACATAGTACTACAACATTCAAGAAATACTGCTTGGCAGTAAGTGATTAAGACCTGTTAGAGGAATGGGCTGGAAGCCTAAGTGTGTCTGAATCCCAAGGTGCCTGCCTGCACGGCCCAGAGGTCACAGGCTCCTTGCCGGCTGGGAAAATCTTACTAGTTGGTGGATGCTGGGTAAATACTGGTTAATTGAGTTAACCTTTCTTCAACTAGTTAGAGACGTGGAGGACCTGGAGCTCCTTGCTGTTTACACTTTAACCAAAACTTTAGAAGACATGTAGGGCCCCAAGGGAATCGAGGAAAGCACCACCTTGTTGCTCGCTCAGATGCAAATTCAAAAGCTAAACAACCGCCCTCCAAAAGTTGCACCGAGGCTCTACAGCCCTTCTGTCCAGTTCCAAACCTTTGTGGGGATGGGAGGGAGCTGGGGACTACCAAGTGATCCACAGATCCCAAGCGATGCTCTTTAACGTGGTTTTTCTGAAATGTTTTATTACGCGTGCTTAAAGGAAGGCTTTGCAGGACAAACAGTATTGAACTTGAAGCCTGGGTCTCCACCACTACCTGACCTTGAGCGAGTCATTTAGTTTTTTAATCTCTTTGAGTCCCGTGTTCCCAGTTGTAAAATATGGAGGTTATGGGCTCCATAATAATGGCCAGGCAGTTAGGCTCTATCACGTGCCAGGTGAGGCGTTTTCCGCGTTTATCTCTTTTGATTCTCATCACCACCTTGGTAGACTTTAATCCCATTTTACCCGAGACGTTCGGTTGAGAGGGCTTTGATGGCATGCCCAAGGTCACGCAGCCAGAGTGGCGGATCCAGATTCCACTTCAAGGCTGCCTGACCCTAACACTACGCAGCCCTAGTTTGATCGCAGGTGACCTCCTCCGAGATTTCCCTCAACTACCCGCTCGGCTTCTTCTCCTCTCCTCGCTTCACTCGCGTCCAAAGCGCCCCTTCGCGAACCGGACATGCTCAGTAGCTCAGGAAGACTTATCGCTCTGCCTTGGGAAATTTTTCACGCCGCTTCGGGAGCCGAGCCCGCCCCGCCCACGGCTCGTCCTCACGGGATTGGTCAAATTCCGGGAGGCAGCAAGGGAAGGGAAGCGAAGGGAAGGAGGCGGAAGCCCAAATTACCTCCCAACCCCCAGCGCAATGGGCGCGCGCGCCCCGAGAGTGCGTGCGTGCGTGCGTGCGTGTGAGTGAGCACGTGAGGGCCCCAGAACGTGCACAGTGGGCGGGGACAGGAAATGGGAAGCGAGGGGCGGGGGTTGCCGTTGCCATGGCAGTGACGTCAGGCGTCGGGGAGCGAACCCGGCCCCTTCCCCACGCGCGCGCGCGCGCACACACACACAGAGACATGCACACGCGCGCGCACAGTCGCTCTCCCTCAGACACACTGGAGGGAAAGGTCAAACTAAAGGCGAGGGAGCGGAGAGACCGGAGGGAGCCGCTGCCGCCGCCGCGCGCCATGACGGGACGCGGGCGGAGGGGCTGCTTTCTCAGTGCGGACAACCGCCGACCCCAGGCTCTCGCCGCGCCCCCTGCCCCCGCCCTCGCGCGCCCCTCACCCCCAGCGCTGGCGCGTCCCCGCGGCCTTCCCCCCGGGCCGCTCCAGGCGCGCGTCGGGCCCCGGGCGGCAGGGCGGCAGGCGCCGGGAGCGGTGAAGTGGGCGGCGGGCGGGCGGCCTCCGCCCGACCCCCGACCCCGGGCTAGGTGAGTGCTTTGGGGCGGGAGAGGGCGTCCGGAGCGGAGAGGACACCGGGCACTCAGCCCCCCTCCTGACCCCCTTCCGGGGGCGCTGACAGGCTCTCGGGACACGGCCTCTGGGGGGTGTCGTGGGGTCATTAGTGTCGGGGGGTGCTTTTTGGGAGCCCCCGTCCCTCAGGGTCGGGCGCCCTAGTCGTCGGGGGCTCGGGGCCGGGGAGTGGGCGCTGCGGTGCGGCCCCGGAGTGCAGCTGCGGCGACTGGGCATGGGGCGGGCGGCGGGAGGCAGGTGGGCCCCTCCCCGGGGCTCGTGAAGTGCGGGGACCGGGCGAGGGGGCCGCGAGAAGCTTTCGGGATATGTTTGTCCGGCAGTTGCAAGAAACTCTGCCCTCGGGACGAGGCGCCTTGCTTTCTGCCGGGGCCAGCGAAAGTGGCGGATTTCAAAAACTCGGGTGAAGCCAGGCTGGACCGGCCCGGAGGGAGAGGGGCCGGGAGCACCCGTCTGGATGGGGACCGGAGATGAACGAATCCTCCTGTGTGTAGCACCAGGGCATGATGTGTGCACGTTGCCATGCCAGTGTTTAATGTTTGTTGCTTATGGTTATTTTAGGACTAAATGATAAAAAAGTTACTTTGGCGAGAGGGAACTGCTTGATTTGACATGAGTTCTTCCCTTGTGCATGCAGGAAATAAATTCTTGTACACACAACTGAATTTATGTCCAGTGGACTTTACAAATAATGTACACAAAACTCCAAAGCCCCGAAGCAAGGTGATGTGTGTCTAAAGAGTTTCAGGTGTCAGGCTCCGTGTTCCGTGGGAACAAAATAGGAGGACACCGAAGTACTTGATATGCCCAAGCAGTCATCTTTTTGTAATAAGCTTTGGATCCCATCAAAGTGGAGTTTAGTTGTAACTGCCAGAGTTAAGTAATCGCATTGACCCAGTGCCACCCACCAGTTTGGAGCTTCTCTGAAAGTAATTTACGAGACAGTCTTGTGCTGATTGTGAATAACCAGTGCTTTTGCTGATTTTTTTCCTTCTTAATTTTACACTATCATAGTGTATGTGTATACTACCTGTTTACCAAACGTTAGAATGAATTATTCATAAACTCTCCACTGAATCACTAAATCAGGTACTAGCTGTGGCATGTCTTTAAAAAAAAATTTGAATGTTACTTGGAAATTACCGATATAATGGTTTCAAGCTGATAGGGATTTTTTGAGCTTAAGTCTAGCATAAACACTATCCCAAGTGGATGTGTTTTAAAATTTAAATCTCATCTAAGAAAACTTCCTAGTTTGTGAAGATGCAGGATTGTGATGATAGGTGAGGAAATGGCAGAGAGAATTTTTGGTAGAGAATAAGAGTGTGAATTTGGTGTTAACCAGCAGTCTCAGCATATACACACTTGCTCCTTACCTAAGCATTTCTGGTATGTGGGTGCTTTTTCTGTTAATTATGTATCTTTGGTTATTTGTCATTTTCAAAAGTTTCCTCAACAGAGTACCCTCACTTTGAAATTGAGTCCTTGGGGCATGTAGCCGGGATACCAGAAGTTTTCAATGCCAGATGCAGAGAAAGATCAGTCCATTTGGGATCTTGTTATTTCTGTGCAGCTACTTTTGTGCTATGAGGTCTCTTTTACATCATGCTCCTATTGGCCATAGCTGACATATGTCTGTATACGGTCCTGTAATGGGGTACTTAATTGTTACAGCCTGAAAGTATTATTTCTTGTAATATATAAATAAATTTTATGTTTTCTCTCTTCTCTCTTTTCAAGGCAACTGTAGAATTGGACAAAATCAACAATTAGCATATCCCCCTTCTGTAGGTCTTATTGACCTTGGTGGCATCGTGGAGGTTATATGTTCATGGAGATAAACAGTTCTTGAACGGTTTACTCCAGGTGGTAAAAACACATGCGAAAGTGATTTGGGCTATGCGTATCTTGGTTTTTTAAAAATCATTTTATCGAGGGTTTATTGTGATCATGGCCAAAATAAAATAATTCTTTGACTTTTTTTTGAACTACTATACACACATTTCTGTATTACATTTTAAGAATTGCTTATTTTCAATTTTCTAGTATTACTTGTATATTCTACCACAGGTGAATAGCTCGTTTTGGGGTGACATTTTAGAGCTTGCTGGAGGGTCACTAGAAAGAAGGGCAGTAATGTGGTGTGAATGTTTCAGCTTATGAAAACAGCTGTGCTCTACTCTAAGAAATTTGACATTTGAAAGTTTAAGATTACAAAACAAATTAATTACTAGTTGGTTATATTACGTGAGAATTTTACAAAAGGAATTCACTAAAAGTTGCTTTCAAGTACTTAATCCCTTTATATGGTATTCATCAAATGTGATTTGATTTGTGAATAATCAGTCAGCATACAACAATTTAGGAACAGGTTTTTGGCATATGTTAGGGTTATCGGTGTGTTCTTTGAGTTATCTCTTTACCAAAAGTGTTTGGGGACAAAGTTAAATTCAGTATTGTTCCACTTATATGCCACCTATAATGGTTTAACTGAGTGGGAATATTGTCCTCTGATTTATCCCACATCCTTTAAGGCAGGGGTGTCCAATCTTTTGGCCTCCCTGGGCCACATTGGAACAAGAATTGTCTTGGGCCACACATCAAAGACATTAACAATAACTAATGAGCTTCAAAAATTGCAACAAAAATCTCATAATGTTTTCAGAAAGTTTACACATTTGTGTTGGGCCTCTATCAAAGCTGTCCTGGGCCACGGTTTGGACAAGCCTGATTTAAGGAATATATTGAAGCCTAATTAAAATGCTTTTCACCATTGAGTAAAATTTTATGATCAGGTTTGTCAGGAACCTCATCCAAGGTAGTTCAGTTAGTGGAGTATCAAAAGCACCTTGTTGTCAGACACTCTCACTAGGACAGTGGTCCCACAGCAGAGGCCAACAAGCAGTTATACCCAAACTTCAGCAAAATCAAAATAAATGGATTTGGTCTAAAGTCCACGAGCAGTAAAAACCGTTACCTTGAAATTTTCTGTAGGTGCAAATTATTCTGCACAATTAAAGGCTTGTTTTTCCCAAGCTGTAATTCTGTTTGAGTCACTTGTGAAAAATGCTATTTTGGTAAAAGAACAACTATGTATTCTTTCAAAGGAGTTTTTTTTCCCTTTGTGTTAATGCATTTGCATTTATTTGGAATTGCAGGAGATGATGAATGAAGTATTGGGAAGTTTAATTCAGAAATCATTTTGCTTTGGTCATGTAGAAAAAAAGGAATGTGAGTTAATAGGAGAACTTATTTGTGAATTAGTTCATACTTCATGCGGGGATGAGGAGGAAAGGGAGGAAGTAGCCGCAAACTTTATTAAGGATAACTAATCAAGTTTCGTTTGATTTATACTGTTCATGCCTGGCTTGGGTAACAATGACACCTTCACCTTTTCCTAGTTTTCAAGAAATTTTATTCTTAAAGAAGGGGTTTGAAGGATAAGAGCTAAGCATCAGGGCATATAAGAAGTAAAAAAATACCTTCAGAATGCTTAATAATATTTTGTTTTGTTTTTATACATTAGACAGAATGCAAGAAATTATTTTAATACTGAATATGGGTCAAAAGCCCAATTTTGGGATACTGGGCACAGTTTCATTCCTCTTAGCATAATTGAATATTGTAAAAATGGAAGGAACAGCTTGAATGGTGCCATTGATTTTTTTAGTGCAGGCTCTTAGTTCCTCAATTGAACAAATGAGTAAAAATGAAGATTAAACAAGAGATATTAAAGGAAGCGTTTTCCATTTTAAAAAAAATCCCAAGGGACTGTCTCAAATGATTGCTAATTTCAGAACATAGTGAGATTAAAAAGTACATTACATTGGATTTATGATTAATGAGGACACAATTACAATTTTTAAAAAATACATGTAAAAAAGGTAAGTGTACTACTGCAGTTTACAAATATTTATGCCAAGATATGTGAGGCTAGCGGTAATGATTAGAAATTATAATTGGAAGTTAGACTGATTTATGTTCTCAATTTCATTATTTAAGACAATGTCACTTTTAAAATGTCACTTAATTTTTCTGTTCCCAATGTTCTTTTCAATAAAATGCAATCATTATGTACCATACTTTACGTAAACTAGGGTTTCAAAATAATGTTAACTAGACTGTTTTTTTTTTTTTGAGACAGAGTCTCACTCTGTCGCCCAGGCTGGAGTGCAGTGGCGCGATTTTGGCTCACTGCACCCTCCGCCTCCCAGGTTCAAGCGATTCTCCTGCCTCAGCCTCCCAAGTAGCTGAGATTACAGGCAGCCACCACCACGCCTGTCTAATTTTTGTATATTTAGTAGAGACAGGATTTCAGCATGTTGGGCAGTCTGGTCTCAAACTCCTGACCTCAGGTGATCCACCCGCCTGGGCCTTTTGCCCATAGTGCTGGGATTACAGGTGTGAGCCACTGTGCCCAGCCGATTTACTAGACTTCTTAAGCATAAAATATTATCTAATAATATGTATATGTATGTCCACTGCATGGGATTTTTAAAAAGTTTAGATTTTGTGATCTGCAGAAATGTAGGCAACAGTTTTTAAAAATAAGAAAGGCTGAGTTCAGGTCGAGCGTGGTGGCTCATGCCTGTAATCCCAGCACTTTCGGAGGCCGAGGTGGGCAGATTGCCTGAGCTCAGGAATTCACTACCAGCTGGGCAGCATGGTGAAATCCTGTCTCTACAAAAAATACAAAATGATTAGCTGGATGTGGTGGCACATGTCTGTAGTCCCAGCTACTTGGGGGGCTAAGGTGGGAGTATCGCTTGAGCCCAGGAGGTTGAGGCTGCAGTGAGCTGGGATCACGCCACTACACTCCAGTCTGGGGTGACAGAGCAAGACCCTGTCTCCCTCCCCGGACACCCCTAAAAAAGAAAGGCTGAGTTCGGAGTTTTAATCATGGGTGACTCTAAATTGCATTTTCTTTTTCTCCCTAAAGGGTTTTCTTTCACTGTTACATGTTTGTATTTTCCTGATTCCACTCATCTTACTGTTAGGTGTTGGATCATCTTACCTGTGGCGTCAATACAAAGTTCATTTGTAAAAACTGTTCCATTTATTTTCTCCCAGCTGTTTCATCTGAGAAATTGTTTGAACTTCAATTGTCGAATGTAGTTTAATCAGTTACTCTAAATAGAAAGATTATTGCAATTTTCACAAATTAGGGGAAATATAAATTTATCTTAAGTTTATGAACATTTTTATATTCCTGTGGGGACAATTAAGCACAGTATGTGTAATTTAATTTAATAACTCTCTTGGCATTTGTTCTAAGTTAAATTTATTTGCTGTATTGTTAAAATCAATGTAGTAGGTGTACAGTCTTTTAAAAACTAACCTATTTGTCTGGAATATTTTTTAAAAGGATCTAAAAAACATGCCCTTAAATAGATGGAGTGGAAATTTTACTATTAAATTGAATATATAGTTAAATGTGTGATACTGGTATTGTTTTGATTGTTTTATTTTACGTGTGA
This sequence comes from Rhinopithecus bieti, assembly GCF_001698545.2. NCBI lineage: Eukaryota > Metazoa > Chordata > Mammalia > Primates > Cercopithecidae > Rhinopithecus > Rhinopithecus bieti. Next base: position 1,332,090 of record NW_016827507.1, read on the forward strand.
GGATTTTTTATATGTTTCTGTGGAACTACTTTTAAGTAGGTTTTAGTTTTGATTTACAAACAGAAGCTTCTCTAAAAGAAAAAAGTTGTTTTGTTCTTTGTGATTATATGGTAGTCCTCAGACTTTTGTAGTTGAAAGAAGTAGAAATGAGTGATTTATTAAGCTGTTTATCTAAAATGACTAGTTGCAGCATGTGATGTAGTTTATTTTTACTATAATGTACAGAGATGTCTTTATCCCAAACAAATTTATAGCAGAATCATTTGCTATTTTTTGCAAATTTAGGGAATCTGGAATGTGCCCAGAAATGAACTGTTGATTGCCACGTGTTCGATTGAGTAAATATCCATATGGAAATGGTATTTTGCTTGTAATGACGTACTGTTTCTGATTAAGGACCATTTCTTAAGCATGCCTGTAAGTAAATATACTACACATATTGGTCAAATGATGTATTGACAGCTTTAATTTGTAGTGTATGCTTCTCTCACTCCTTTCTCCTTTTAGTAATTGTCAATAGTCTTCAGCAGTATTGAGAGTGAACTTTTAATGCACAAACTTTTAATGCACGATAGAGTGCTCCAGGGTTGCTGTTTTCTAATGTTTTATCTGATGGAGTAAAGAAATAACTATCTGAGATCATTGTGTAACTCTTATTGTGTGTTAAACATTGTTTTGAACATTTCTTTTCAATCTGTTAATTATAAAGCAGATGATTCTTTAAAAATTCTTAAGACTGAGTGATTATGTTCCCCACAAATGTTAGTACTGGGAGGGAAGGGGGTAAAGGTAAAGAGAAAGATAGTAGGATTAGTTTAGATTGTATAAAGTAAGTGTAATTGTTTCGTTCTAAAACATGTTGAATTAATCATTGTATGCCTTTTCCCTGGGATTATAACCTTGATTTTTAATTCACCCTTCTCACTGTGAAGAGTCAGGAGTAGTGAATTGCAAGAGAGGCATATGTACCTCTTTATCCAGTTTTACATATATTGCTGGGAATATGAAATGGCCATAAGGAAGATAAACAGTTTCACACTGATGATCATTTTTAGTAAGCACATTTAGATTTCCAAATTTCATAAGGTGGAAGAATAGACACCTTATTCTTAGATGAAGAAGGGCTTTTAGACAGAAGGTCATTGTTAGGAAAATTCAAGTTTACCAATCTTGGAAAAAAATTACAGTTATGCCAGTTACATTCTATATGTTTCAGCACTGCATTGTACCAGTTTTGAATATTCTGTGGCCATAAATACACTAGTATTTGTCCAACTATGAATTCTGACTTTTAGGTTAGAAAATGTGTTCATTTAAATTATAATTTTAACTTGAGTGAAAAAGCTGATAATTTTTATCTTCCTTTTTTTGTCATTAATTTTGAAGATCTCATGCTATATGATTAGTTCTGTATATGACTATTTCTGTAATTGATGAACAACTACTAGAATGAATTATTGTACTTGAGCAGTTAGAATCATGTCAGGAGAGGCATGAAGTAAGTAGAACATATTTGTGTAGAGATAGTAATTTTACTTTCTAAAGCAGTGGTTTTGAAACTTTTCTGCTGAGAGTGTGCTAGAGGAAGTCAAGCAGTTCATCCCGGTTTCAACCAGTGCTGTTTTATTTTGATTAATTTTAAGCGTGGAAGTTTGCATAGTATTTTAGTTGAGCAAGGTTCTGTTGTTTAAAAATACGATAGCCTCTATTGTTACCATATTTGATCTTATCACTCGCCTGCTTAAATCCTTGCTGTGTTTTTTGTTATTATGACTGATAAGACTTTTCTTTTCCTACCTCCAGCTTCATTCTTTATCTCTGATCACTTTCTTTTGCTCTCTGTGTAAACGCTGCATTCTAGTTCTACTTAAATTGTTTGATGTTCCCTGAGAGGAAAATGTTATTTTGACATCTACATGCCTTTGCACATGGAACTGCCACCATTCTCACTTGAGCTAGGCAGCACTCAGTTCCCTTGGAAGCTTGGTCATCTTTCCATAAAAGCAATTATTACATTGTTTTGTAACCGTGGACTCCCTTGAGAGCAGAGACCATCTAATTTATCTTATATTCATACTACTTGGTTTATTCAGTATTCAAATGTCTGTTGAATTATTGCATTTAGAATTTGAGAAGTAGCAAAATTACTTTAATAAATACTAATGTGAATAAAATATCCCAGATCTAGTTTTGTGCAAAAGAGTCTTAGTGACGGTGTCAGACATTATGCTAAATATATAAAAGGCACCCAGTTGCACTTATGATGAAGTATAATAAAGCCAAAATGTTTTTCAAAATTATGTTACGATTCCAGTGGCTTAAGTGATGTCTTAGATTCAGTCATCTGGTCTTAAAGTTGATTGTGGGCCAGGCGCAGTGGCTCACGCCTGTAATCCCAGCACTTTGGGAGGCTGAGGAGGGCGAATCACGAGGTCAGAAGATCGGGACCATCCTGGCTAACACGTTGAAACCCCATCTCTACTAAAAATACAAAAAAAAAAAATTAGCCAGGCGTGGTAGTGGGCGCCTGTGATCCCAGCTACTCCGGAGGCTGAGGCAGGAGAATTGCTTGAACCTGGGAGGCAGAGCTTGCAGTGAGCTGAGATCACACCACTGCACTCCAGCCTGGGCGACACAGCAAGACTGTCTCGGAAAAAAAAAAAAAAAAAAAAGTTGATTGTGAAAGCATTTTAATAATAATTCTATACAGCCTTGGCTGCCTGTGATAATATTTCATATGTGATTAAAGCTAATAGACTTAAAGGGGCCTTCAAGTGTCAAGATATATAATCCAGCAATACGAACTCTAAAGGTAGAGTGGAACCTGGAGCTATCCTCCCTGAATTCCTATCACTGTCCTGTCTCTCGGTAGCTGTGTTGTCTTAGGGAAGTTGGTTAACCATTCTGTACCTTCTTTTTCTCATCTGTAAAATGAAGACAATGATAATATTACTTTATATGGCTGTGGTAAAGAGTACCCAGGAATTAATGTTTTAAAAGCACTTAAAAGAATGCCTGACATACAGAAAATACTCAATACATGTTAACTGTAATTAATTTGAAGTGGCTTCTTAAATCAATATTTATTGTGCATCATTTTCATCTTTTAAAGATAATTGCTTTAATACTTGAGCATCTAATTTTTTTTAAACTTAAGATTTTTCGTTAGTTACTGTGCTTTAGAGTGACAACTATTTGAGTACTTTCCAAAAGTACTATCTCTACTGAGGTATTGTCCTATCTCCCAGTGGAATGTAGGCTGTTCCCATTGGATGGATTGATATGGGAGATTTGAGACTAGTTCTGATTTCTGAGCTTAGCGTTCAGTTCCCATGACCTGCACAGGTATTGGTAGTGTCCACAACAGAGCAGGGAGAGAAATAGTACAGGATTCCAGTGGCAAGTTCTTAATCCTTAACCTGTACTGAGTGAGTCCTAAACTTTCATATTCCTTAGAAGAGAACAGGTGTTCCCCTTTTTTTCCCCACATTTTCCTTTTTTTTTTTGGCTTGGGAGAATAGATTTTTTAAAATCTGAATTTATATTCCAAAAGGCATGTGTAAGTTAATTTTCCTAAGTCAATGAAGCTGCTTTTTAATCTTACTTTGTAAGATGCATACCAGCAGTAAGAGAAGTAGGTAGAGCTTTAGTAATTTGTGTCAGGAACCATGTCCTATTAAATCCTATTACATAGGCACATTTCGTACACAAAGAAAAATTTAAGGGAAGAAGAGTTTTTTCCAAGTTATTTTATTAAGTACTCTTTATAAAAGTATATTTCTTGTAATAATCCCCTATCTGTCCCTCTAGCCCACCTTTACTTTCTCACACTTATGCTATCATAACAATTAAAATATATTCAAAGTTATTTGGGTAACTTAAAAAAAATTTCATTATAGGAAGGAAATGTGGTTTGAAAATCAGAAATTTTTCAAATTTTAATAAATTTTAGTGTTTATTATGCTAGCTGTGAATGAGTTGAAGATGAGGGGCTGGGATATAAAGCTAAACCAGGTACTTATCTTTACTACTTATGACCTACTAGGGTGTCCAGAGTATGCAGAGAACATAAGGGAATTTGGAAGCTGGGAATGGAGACTGGAAAAGTGCTGGATTTTGAATAGTGCCAGGAAATAAAGGAAGACTTAGCAAGGGATCATTTTTCAATGCCAGTGCCATGCTGTGTAATAGTCTACCATGGGAAATTTGAATGCTTATACAATTGGTCGATATACTAATATTGTCTTGTAATTTGAACACTAACTCTTAAGAAATTTTTTCTCAACAGCTGTCGTAGGAACTTTTAAAATAGTTTGTGCTTTTCTTCTGAAAATGGTGAGTTAGGTCGTATTAGGAAAAATAAATTTTAGAATAAATACAATTTTGATTAAACCTGTTTTCTCTGTAAAAATCCAAGACACTGTATCTATCTTTAATGTTACCTAGTGTTAAAATTTCATTTCCCTCAACAGCATGCATTTCCAAATGTTTGTTAGACCAAACAACTTGTTTTACTTCTTACCTTGGTTCTCATTCTTTGTTGTTGTTATTTAATTAGAAAAGAGAAATACTGTTTGGGCCTTTTCATATGCCTCAAAAATGTTTGGTTATACAGAAGAGTGAGTTAGATTTATAGGACTCACACCCAATTTGATCTCCTCAAGTGCATTTCTAACCATGTTTTCATCCACTTTTCCTTGTTTTAGGTTTCTCATAGAAATAGCTTTTCATTGAGCTAAACGTATTTCCTCTCTTACTCGTTCTTGGAAATCTAAGACTATGTGAAACTTCTTATTCTTGTACACAATAACTCTTAAGTATTTGAAAATGACTATTCTACTTGAGTCTTCTTTTTTGCCAAACTAAGGGAAAAAATTTTTTTTTTTTTTTTTTTTTTCAGACCACATGCATGTGATGTGGCTTACAGACCTTTCCCCATCCATATCGCTCAACTCATGACAAAGTCTTTGTTAGTTTACCTCTGAAAATACAGTGGCCAGAACTGAACTAACTACTTCCGATGTGGTCTGACCATTGCTGAATACAGTGAAGCGATTATCTAGGATACTGTGCTTCTATTAATGTAGTCTGAAATTTGCACTGCGTTTTTTGGCAGCCACATTACCCTTTGATCACATTGAGCTTATGATCAACTGAAACCGTGTCTTTTTTTCATGTGAATTGCTTTAAGTCTAATCTTTGTCTCTCTTTACTAGCCAGTTGACGCTTAGGGTATTATCTACGCTTAGGGTATTATCTATTGCATTACTATAAAACTTTAAATGAATTTATCTATCTGAAGGTATCAACTAACATTTGTATAAAATAGCAGTTTTCATAGTGTTTTCACATCTAATCTTCACAACAACCATCTGAGAATCAGAAAAAAATGACTTTCCACTAAGTCTAGAATTGGCACATGTAGAACTTCGTTGCAAGGTTTTTGATTCCAGATCTCATGCTCATCTCATTGTTATTCATTCACTTAATATGCATTTAGTGTGTCCATTCCTATGTGGTAGGTACCATGTGGTACTGGTGTGTCAGGGGCGAGACACATTGCAGTCTCTGTCCTTGTGTTTATGATCTGGTGTATAAATAATTACTACCAATTACTAGGCACTTTTCATAAGGAAGGCACTGTGGTAGACTATTATTTCAAAAATATTTATTGCTTCTCTCTATCAGGGTTCTTTCTGTAGTCAGATTATACTTCTCATTCTGTTGACATCAGGTTTGACCATTTGGCTTTCCTTGACCAATAAAATGTTAAGAGGAAGTGACGTGTCCCACGTTTGAGCAGGTATTTTTCATCTTGTGGTTCTGCCAGTGGCCCTTGGCCCTCTGTCATGAAACCAGCATGCCTTAGCTATGGCTGGTCCCAGAATAATGGAGCAGAGCTGAAGCTGTGATAGGTGTATAAGTGGGAGATAAATACTGTGCTGTAAGGCACCATGATTTTGGACATTTGTTACCATAGCAGAATATAGTTCACGTAATGATACTGGCATCACTGAAGGTGCTGTATGATGATAATAAGACTTGGGCATTGTCCTAAAGGAGCTTGCAGTCTTGGTAAATGTATTGCATTTCCACAGGTTATTGGGAGTTGAGGAAAAGGAGAGTAATGTTACATAAGGATCTTTGAGGTTGAGGATCTTTCCTGACCTTCATCTCATCCCTAGACTGAATCAGTCAGTATGTTTTAAACCTTGGGTTTGTGATCCACTGCTCACTGTCACAACCTCTTATTGTCCAAAATTTGATAGGCATATTTTCTATGCCCTCGTTCAAATCACCTTTTTAAAACAAACGTTAAAGAGGATGAACCTCTACAGAATTGTGGTTATAAGCTTCCTTCATAAATCTATTAATCAGCATTTAAGCTAAGAATCTACCCAGTTGAACTGTTTTCTCTAGTATCCAGAAAGATATCATGATGTCCTAGATTCTATGTGAATTTTACTTGTGAGCATTTAAATTTCCTATTACCATGTCTATGTGTGCTCCTCACTCTGCATGGGATTTTAAAGAAACAAAGCCTTGACTGGAATTCCAAAAGGAATTCCCCCCCCCCGCCCTCCCCCGAGGGGATACATTTATGTATCCCCTAAGGAATACATACATGGCCAGGGTTCAGAAGGGTTTTGAAGCCTTTTAAATAATTACATGTAAAATTTTATGTAAATATACATTGTTCTGGTCCCTAGCTTTCATCAGATTATCAAAGGAAATAAAAAACTCCCCTGGAAGGTTGTAAACCCTGTTGTAGAGTGAGACTAGAAGTAGAACAAGGATCTGGAGAGCACCAGTGTTTAAGGGACAGGTGGAATAGGAGCCCAGAGAGAAGTCAGAGAAGGTATAGTTAATTAGAATATTTGAGGACCGGGAGCAAAGGTAATGTCAAGAGAAGCCAGTTCCTTATTAATCAGAGCTTTTGTGGCATGTTGGGGGAAGGGGGCGTAAATCAGGCAGTTCTCATGGCATTTCACTCTGATTCCTTGGAAATTACCAAATCTGCAGATACATTTAATGTCTTGGGATAATATTTTTCTTGACCTATAAACATAAATTGAAAGTAATTATTTTTCTTTTACTGTCTCCTTCCTATCTTGGACTTTGATTTTTTTTTTCTTTTAATCCCTATCTTTGCCAGATTAAAAGGTCATTCTTTTTTCCTCTTCTTTTCCCTTCACCCCCTTCATCTTACCCTTCCCATTCCCAGACCAATTCAAGGCAGGAGTAAAACAATTCTTTAGGTTATCTGTTAGCAATTTTGTTCCAAGTAAGTAACCTGGCTTTTGTTTTTTGTGTTGTTGAGAATGTATTTAAATCTTTTTATTGTCCTTAACACTTTTGGCAAGTCTCTATTTTTATTGAAACAACTTCATTGACATATAGTTGTTATACAATAAATGACACATATTGTAATGTGCAGTTTGTTAAGTTTTGACATGTGTTTATCCATGAGACCATCACCACAGTCAATATACTAAACATACACCCCCAAAAGTTTTCTGACGTCCCTTGATAACCCTCCCCGGCATTCTCTAGGCAACCATTGTCTGTTTTCTTTTACTTTACATTGGCATGCATGTCTTAAAATACAGTATGCGCTCTTTTTGTCTGGCTACTTTCACCCAGCATTATCTCCAGATTCATCCATGTTGTACCATGTACCAATTGTTACTCTTTCCTGTTGGTAAGTAGTATTCTGTTGTATGGATATACCACATTTTGTGTATCCGTTCACCTTTTGATAGTCTATTTGGATTGTTTCCAGTGTTTGACTTTTAAAGTAAAGCTTCTATGAATATGTATGTACATGTCTTTGTATGGACATACACTTTTCATTTCTCTGGGCATATACCTAGGGGTAGAATGGCTGAATCATGTGGTAGCTATATGTTCTATATCTACTTAGTTTCTTCTTAAACTGCCAATGGTTTTCCAAAGTGGCCGTACCATTTTACATTCCCACCAGCATTATGCTAACAATTGGTGTGGTCAGTCTTTTTAATTATTGCCATTCTAATTAATGAGTAGTGGTGGTTTTAATTTGGCATTTCTCTAATGACTGCTAGTGGTTAGCATGCTTACATATGTTTATTTGCTATCCCTTTCTCTTTTGTGAAGCATCTGTTCAAATCTCTTACCCATTAAAAATATCTGGTTGGTTGTTTTCTTACTGTGTTCTGAGGGTTCTTATGTATAAATCCTTTATCAGATTTATGATTTGCAAATATTTTTCCAGACTGTGGTTTGTCTCTTCATTCTCTTAGCAGTGTCTTTTGATGGGCACAGGTTTTAATTTTGATATCTAATTTATCAGTTTGTTCTTTTATGGGTTATACTTATGGTACTGTATCTAAAAATGGTTTTTTGTGTAATTCAGGGTCAACAAAGGTTTTCTCCTGTGCTTTCTCTCTGTAGTTTTAGGTTTTCTATGTAAATATAGTGATCCGTTTTGAGTTAAGTTTTGAGTATAGGAAACTTTTCTGTCTGGATGTTCTTAAAACACCGTTTATTGAAAATTTATCCTTTTTCTATTGAATTCCCTTTTCCCTTGTTAATAATCAGTTGATTTTATATATGTAATTCTATTTTGGACTCAATTTTGTTCCATCGAGGTATTTGTTGATCTTGACACCAGTGCTACACTGCATTGATTATTCAGTGTTGAAATCATGTAGTTTTCCAGTTTTCTTCAAAGTTATTTTTGCTAGTCTAGGTATTTTACATTTCCTTATGAATTTTAGAATAAGTGTCTTTTTTTTAAAAAAAAACTTGCTTGACATTTTGATTGGAATTGCAGTGAATCTGTAGGTCAATTTGGAAAGAATTGACATTTTAAAATTATTGAGTCTTCTGACCCATGAACATGGTATAGCACTCGGTTTAGGGCTTTATTTATTTCTCTCAGTAATATTTGGTAGTTTATAGGATGCAAGTCTTTTATATTTTGGTCTCGTATATGCCTCTGTAAGTTGGGTTCTCCAGAGAAACGGAATCAATAAGGGTGCGTTTTGTGTGTGTGTGTGTGTGTGTGTGTGTGTGTAGAGAGAGAGAGATTGATTTTAAGAAATTGGCTCATGTGATTGTGGTGGCTGGCAAGTCCAAAATTCATAAAATTGGCAGGCAGGATTTCTCTTACAGTCTTGAGATAGAATTCCTTCTTCCCTGGGTAACCTGTTTTTGCTCTGAAGGCCTCATTTGATTGGATGAGGCCCACCCATGTTATGGAGGAGAGCTCTTTTACTTAATGTCAACTGATTGTTATCATTAATCACATCTATAGAATAGCAATATCTAGACTAGTGTTTGATCAACTGGGCAGCAGAGCCTAGCCAAGTTGACACATTAAATTAGCTATTAATATCATTGCAGTCCTTGAATATTTCATGTTTTAAAATGCTATTGTTAATGGTATACTTTTTTTGTTTGTTTGTTTTGTTTTTGAGATGGAGTCTTACTCTGTTGCCCAGGCTGGAGTGTAGTGGCGCAATCTCAGCTCACTCTACCTCCACCTCCCAGTTTCAAGCCATTCTCCTGCCTTAGTCTTATGAGTAGCTGTATAGGCATGTGCCACCATGCCCAATTTTTTGTGATAGAGACTGGGTTCCACCTTATGCCCAGGCTGGTCTCGAACTCCTGACCTCCTCATCTGCCTACCTTGGCCTCTCAGTGTTGGGATTACAGGCGTGAGCCACTGCGCCCAGCCAGTGGTATGCATTTTTAAGCTCAGTTTCTGATTGATGCTAGTTCACTACTACTTTTTAAAAAACACTTCAGCCGCCTTTTCATTATTCTTAAACACATGACTAGCAGCCTTTTCATCTGAAATTAGGATTACCCTCTATTTTTTAGGCATATCCTTTAAAAATATAAATTTTTTAAAGAAAAGTCCTAATGTTGTTACTTAATCTCTCACTTTTTTTTTCTTTTTGCTGGAATCATCTGACAGAAATGGCAAGTTCATTTTAACAGTCTTGTCTTATTTTGTTTGGACCATGTTCTGGTTATTTTTTTCATCACATGATTGTAACAGTCCTTAAATATTTTAGAGATAAAATTCTAGGTCAGTTTAGAGCATAAATGGCAAAATAGACATGTTACAAAAAAAAGAGATATAGGAAATTTGGGAGAGAAGATAAAGTTCATATTTTAGTTATCATCTTTATGCTAGTCTCTTTCTTTGATCAAGTCATTTAATTTCTTTGAGTTCTAGTTCCTCATCTGTAAAGTGGAGTAATATCCACTTCCTGTGGAATTGTCATGAAGTTAAATGAGATGCTTTGTGTAAAGAGCCTGGAATAGTGCTGCTAAATAGATGCAGCTCCCATTACTTTTTTTAAATTTATTCAGTAAATATTTGACACTCACTGTGTGCCAGACACTGTTCCAGACGCTGGAATTACAGGAGTGAAAAGGTAGGCAACATTCCTGTTCTTACAGAGCCTCTATTTTGGCTGTTCTGACAGAAGAGGAAGATGATAAGGAAAGGAATAAACTAAACAATTTCAGATTGTAATAAGTGTAAAGAAAATCAAAGAGTATGTGGTAATAAAGAATTGCTGTGGTGAGAGCACACTTCAGACTGAGTAGTCGGGGAAGACCTCTTTAAAAAGGTGACACTTGAGTAGAAATGCCCTTAAGATTTTGGAGAAACTAGGCATGTGAAGACCTGAGTGAGAAGTTTCCTAGCAGAGAGAAGAGATAGTGCAAAGCCTCTAAAGTGGGAAAAATGTGACAAATTGAGAGAATTGAATGAAGCCTAGAGGTGCTGCAAGTAGTGGAGAAGTCAGAGAGGACCAGCTAGCGTAGGGTCTTACAAGCAACAGTAAGAAGACTGGATTTCATTCTAGGTACAGAGAGAAGCCGCTGGAGGGTTTTAAAACAGAGGTGGTGTGATCATGAGATGGAAATGTTGCTATGGACTTTCGGAAATAAGAACTTAGCTGTGAAACATTAGCAAACTAAATACTAGCAACTTGGATTTCCAGTTGCCCAAGAAACATGAGGGTAAACAACTTATTTTCCCTGATACAAAAATCCCAGTAAGTCTTTAGCAAAGGCAAGTCTGGGTTATCTAGAGCAAATACCATTTTATATCTTTTTAATTTTACTAAGACTTGTTATGTACTTATAGATGTTACAAATGTTTTCAAAAATAGTGCTTTGTGGATTGTTTTCCTTTTATGAGTCCATGTGGCAATTGACTAGCATAGCAGTAACGAGTACAACTCTGGTTTCAGATACGAGCATGATGATTGATCACACAGAAGCATTAAGTTAATAGTGACAAGTATCTATTGCCAGAATATATTTCATTATAGGATTATGAAATTATTTAGCTGAATGGACCTTAAGAGTTGGTCCTTTTTCCTTTATAGGAGAGGGAACTTAGATTCAAAGGGGTTAGGTGATTCACATTATTTAAACATTTAAAAAATAAACCTGGATTTTACCATTCTAGTTGTAGGATGAGAGGTTCTTGAGGCAAAATGTGGAATAAGAGAAGATAGTGACATCTGTTTGCTTTGTATCTGCTGCCTTCTCTGTTGCTCATTTATTTTACATCTATGCTGTTTCACACTTACCCTTGGACTTAGGATATTGGTATGTGTCGAACAGTTGCTCCCTTAGTGTGGAAACAGACAAGTACACAGTTGCTACACAAGGTGCAGGCATCATATGATAAAGGCAAGCTTAGTGTGTTGCAGAGGACATGATGGGTGTGTCTGTTAAGTGTTCCTGTTTAGAGTCTCTTTACCCATAGAATTGAATGTCCTTGGCTCCTCATTTCAATTTAATATATATTATATTGCCTTGGCTGTTTGGCCTTCCTTGCACTTGTTTGCCTCCCAGCCATAAGCCAATTGGAAGGCCATGATACAACAGGTCTAGTGGGTTAATCTGTGTCTGACCAGTAAGACCTACCTATCTTGACAGTCACCATGATGACAGCATGTCTTACTTTAAATAGAAACCTGGTTAGAGACTAATATAAGAATAGTTGGTCTTGAATAGATGTATTCCTTCTCTTAAGCGATGTAGGTTTTATTAATTCTTGTATTTTGAAAAATCCTGAAAGGAAATTGAGAAACAGCTATCATTTTGTTAATTTTGGCTCCTTTACTGTATTTTATTATGAAGTGTAGCCATTCCTAAGAACACTGGCACAGGAGTTCATTGTTGATTTTATAACATATTCTGAATCTTAAAACAAGGTACCAAAAATACATTCATAGAACAAGTAGATAAAGTAGCACTGCTATAATTAGGGAAAAATGGTAGTTTTCTTGTAAGCTCTTTCTCTTTCAAGAGCTTATAATTTTCTGTAAAAACCAAATATTATCCTTTGGGCACGTGTGTTTTATTCTTTCTCTTGATTCTGTGTTATAAAGTTTGATTAAAAGGAAAGATACTTTTGTCTTCCACACAAAGAATGTTCATATTTGTAATTTTTGTGTATGACTTGTTACCATACCTCTGAGCCTCCCTTTGTTTAAAGAGTAATTATATATATATGTATTTTTTAATCTACAAAGGAGTATCTTTGACGTGTGTATAAAATCAAAATGGCGTACGTTTTTGAGAATATTCAGTGATTCCTGAAGACTATATTATAGTTGCATAAAGAATTAGATGGCAGGCCGGGCACTCACGCCTCTAATCCCAGCACTTTGGGAGGTGGCTGAGGCAGGTGGATCAGCTGAGGTCAGGAGTTGGAGACCAGCCTGGCCAACGTGGTAAAACCCTGTCTCTACTAAAAATACAAAAAAATTAGCTGGGGATGGTGGTACGCACCTGTAATCCTAGCTACTTGGGAGGCTGAGGCAGGAGAATCACTTGAACCGGGAAGCAGAGGTTGCAGTGAGCTGAGATTGCACTCCAGCCTGGGCAATAAGAGTGAAACCCTGTCTCAAAAAAAAAAAAAAAAAAAAAGAATTAGATGGCAATAGTTTTAGCAATCTAATGTGGTAGGTGATCTGGCATTATTTATCTCTTTGGTCACATGAGGATAAGGCTGCCCATGTCCATTAACCATCTCCTGAGCCTTTGGAAGAAGGGAGCCAGAATCTTAGAAATTTGAACTGAGAAAACTGGACACAAGTTAGCAGCCTACAATATAAAACCGATATAAAAATACAAAACAGATTGTGTATGAATTATTGTTTTCTCATCTTTATTTTGTGCAGATAAAGAAACTGAACTATGCAAGTATTTTCTATGAAAGGGTGAATAAGCTATCCAAAGTGAGTGATTTTAGCCTGTGTGGAAAACATCTCCAGCTGTATTAAATATAAAGCTGTCAGCTCTTTGAATGTCTCCTTGCAATAATTAATCATCCTTCTCAGTTAACAGCACAGAACGTACAGCATAGGTAAGAGAGTAGGCTCTGGAGCCAGTCTACCAGGTGCTCTTGTGATTCTGGGTACATGGCTTTCTGTCTCTCATTTCTCATTTACAAAAAGAGGATAGATAACACCAGTACCTACCTAATAGTGTTGTTATGGGGATTAAATTAGTTAATTTATATAAAGCACTTAGAACATTGCCTCAGACATAGTAAGCACCGTATAAGTATTTACTATTTGTTGCTGCGCAGTATCTATACTACGATTGATTGATTGATTGAGACAGTCTTGCTCCGTTGCCCAGGCTGGAGTACAGTGGCACAATCTTGGCTCACTGCAACCTGTGCCTCCAGGGGTTCAAATGATTCTCCTGCCTCAGTCACCTGAGTATCTGGGATTACAGGTATACGTCACCACGCCCAATTAACTTTTGTATTTTTAGTAGAGACAGGGTTTCACCATATTGGCCAGGCTGGTCTCAAACTCCTGGACTCGAGTGATTTGCCCACATTGGCCTCCCAAAGTGCTGGGATTGCAGGCATGAACCACTGCGCCTGGCTCTATAATACATTTTAAGTGGCTGGTTTTATTAGTTAAGTTCTCACAGAGAATTTGGCATTTAAACTGGTCCTTGAAGGATGAATAGGATTTGTAAAAGTGAAACAAAGAATTGAAAATGGTAAAAAGCTCTGTGAATTAAGTTGTTAAGAAGTAAAGAATCTTTCTTTCCATTGATTGCATACTAGCTATGTGCCTGCCTCTGAGCTTAGCATTTGATGACCATTACATTATCTTATTCAGTCCTCATAATAACCCTCCAATATAGGTATTTTATTTTATTGATACAGAGTCTTGCTCTTGTCGCCCAGGCTGGAGTGCAGTGGTGCGATCTTGGCTCACTGCAACCTCTGCCTCCCAGGTTTAAGCGATTCTCCTGTGTCAGCTTCTCGAGTAGCTGGGATTACAGGTGCCTGCCATGATGCCCGGCTAATTTTTGTATTTTTAGTAGAGACAGGGTTTCACCATGTTGGCCAGGCTGGTCTCGAACTCCTAACCTCAGGTGATCCGCCCGCCTCAGCCTCCCAAAGTGCTAGGATTACAGGCAAGATAGGTATTTTAAGTTGTCATTTAACAGATGGCAAAGTAGCCACAGAAAAGTAAAGCCACTTTTTCAAACTCACAAAGTCAAATGTTTGGCCTAGTTCTGTCAGACTGTAAAGCCTATGCTTTTAATTGTTATCTAATACTGCTTTCCTATCAGTAGACTATCAGAAGATCATTCCTAAAGATATTTAAATGAATGGGTGCTCTAGGGTTGGAGTTCAAAACATTAATAGAATATTACTGTTGAGGATGCATTTGATCACTTTGCTACTGTGAGAGACTGGATGCTGTGTTTGCTGGTCATTTCAAAAGCTGAAACAGACCTGCCTGTCCTTGCCAACCAAATACATTGTTTCCTCTATGATTCTGTCATCTTGAAAGTACTTGTTTTTTTCTGACCTGGGAATAATGGTATTGTGGTTATTGGCGTTTTTGTTATCTTTCTTACTAGAAATTATGCAGATATCCCCAATTATATTTGGATGCACACCTTAGATTCCAAATTTTGTTGCCTGGAATTGACTGAGTGCCTTTTGAGTTCCCTGCATCAGAGAGGTGTTTACAGTTGTGCTTCCCAGTCTTCAGCATTTATGGTTTCATGTTAGTCAAATTTGTTTGAAATATAAAAAGGATAATCTTAATTCTGTTACTGATCATTCCTTCATTCTCTAGCTACTTGTCACATCGTCTTTCTTTTGAAACTTTTAGGGAATTAATTAATAATTGCATACTCATTCTTTTTCCATTCACATATCTCACTGGCTTTATTCAGAATTAAATTTTTTTTGTCCCTGTGTACTACTTCCTTCTATTAATTAACTAATGGTTGTTTTTCCTCCTCTTGTGTTTTTGATGCTTTTTTTCTTTTTTCTTTTACTGTTTAAAACTGTTTCCGAAGATGTAGCTAGTGACTCAGGTGCTAGCTAGTGTTAGTGATTTCCCCCTCCTATGTTAGTTAATACCATGTCAAGTACAACTGAAGAACTCTGTTGTCTCACAGATTATGCCCCTCATGGTCAGCAGACTATTCAGATACAGACTTTCAGAGGGAAGGTTTTCAAAAAAGTGTGGCTGCAAATCTATAAATGCTTTTAACGTCTGCACATTGCATTACTGTTTCAAATGTTTTTATACTCACATAATTATTTAATATTCACAACTATTCTGTGAGAGCTTTATTCTTTTATGTTATAGGTTTTTCTTATTTTACAGATTGGGAAACTGGTGTGGAGCAGTTAAATGACTTACTCAAGATTACATAGCTAGTTATAAGTGGAAGGACAAGGATTTGAAGGAACAGGTGTGGCCTCTTCCAGGAAACAGTATAAATAGTCAGACTTTATGGAGGATAAATTGGTAGGAGAGTCATTTATCTCTCTTGTCTGTAAAGAGGATTCTTTTTCTCAAATAGAGCGTGAAGTAGGTTATTTACTAGAAAAGCTTGAAAATGCATTTCAGAAAATTAAAACTGCTTTGAAATTAGGTGCATAATAAGAATTGTTTCGGAGCCTGGCATCCGTTGGACGTTGTACACATATTCTCTGTGTCAGTAAGGTTTACAGTTAAGGTCTCTTCAATCCTTATTTTCTGAAATCTCTTTTTGCTTATATATTGAGACTGAAGTTAGCAATTTTCCTCCAGGTGTGAACTTTGAAAATTAAATATACTTACTGAAAAGTAGGTTGCATTTGTATAGTGCTACCCTCCAGGATTCTTGGAAATTTAAATGTATTATTGTATAAATGAATCGTGGAATGCACTCTAGAATCTATGGTGGTTATCAGTTTTGTTTTGGGTGCAGTTCATGGTGTTTACTTAAGTCTCTAAAGCAGAGTTTAGGATCTCTGCATTTCAGTTACCTGAGTGCTATGGGGCTACATACCCAGATTCTCTTGTTCTAAGTGGTCTTAACACTCAGCTCCGTGTGTTGGTGGTGACAAATTTTACTATATTTTATAACCTAGGTCTTTCAGTGGGCACTGTTTCAAGAATCTAAGAAGGTGCTGGCTACTATTCAACTCACTGTCACTTTCAGTTATGGTCAGAGAATTTTGAAAACAAAAATTCTGAATGCCCTATAGTTTGATAAAAAGTAGTTGATCCTTATGTTCAAAGCACTCTCCCACTTCACCTCTCCTCTAGGTCTGAAGCGTTCCTATGCAGACTGTTTACTGACATGATAAATGAAATTATCCATTTGTGCATCCTAGGATTTTAATGTTACCATTGCCCTCCACTCAAAATGCAATATGCATTTAGTCCATAATAGCTTCACTCCATTTTAAGTGAATAGTTGTTTCAACTTTAATCTGTAATCACAATTAAGGTAAATTATTCTTGTTTGCCTAGGACTGTCCTGGTTTTAAAACTCAAAATCTCTTGTCCAAGGAACCCTCTCAGTCCTGGGCAAACCAGAAGAATTTCTTAAAATACTGTTTAGGACAATTGGTCACCCTAACAACAAGGCTGTGTTGTTGATGAGGCTTTAGGCATGTTATTGAGCTATAGACTAAGCCCAGATCAGTGGTTCCGAAGATTCTGCATGGGTCAGGATTACCTGCAGTACTTGTTAAATAGACTGCTGGCTCCCACCCCCCTATTTGGATCGTGTAGGTCTGGGGTGGGGGTCTGAGAATTACTTTAGTAACAGTTGCCTAAGCCATGCTGACACTGCTGGTTTGGGGAGTGCATTGAGAACCACTGGCCTAGATCAGGCCGTATACTGTGTGAGTATATGATGATGCTTGGTTCAGAATTACGGAGAAGGGGAGCTGTGTTTCTCTGCCTTACAGGCCTAAGCACCAACAACACCAAAGAGTATTTGTGTGTCTGAACTGTGCTCATACAGAACAAGAAGAGACATGCTACTGTTGGAGGTGACAGAAGTAGGGGAAGGGTTAAAAACAGTCTAGCTGTCAAATCCTTCATGCTATGGATATATTTTAATTGCTTATAGTATCTTAGGCAAACTTTGACTTAACAACTAATTTGAGTCTTATAGTCACAGCATCTGAAATGGATACTTCAGAAAGGAAATATTCATTATTATAGCAGAACTGATTATAGCTGGGTTTAGCAGGGATAATGGTACCCATCTTGCCTACTTCTCAGTTATCACTGTAAAAATCTAGTTACATAAAAAGTGTGAGCATGCTGTATAAGTAAGATGTCATGGTGATGATTAAAGTGTACATTGTTATTGGGCAGTATGTTTCATAGTGCTTTCATCTTCGTGTTCCATTTGGTTGTTTTCAGGTGTCTTCAGAATTCAGGAAAGTAGGTGGGACTGCAGACGTTACCCTTCCCTGCGACTCTTGCCAAGATCTTACAGACTTCAGTGTGCCGGGCTTAGATGTCTTCAGAGGTAGTTACCAGGTACTTGGTTGTTCTTGGATAGTGGGCCTGCCTGATCAGGATTTGGTATGTTTTCCCACTGAATTAAAATTGTTTTGCCTAAGTCTCATTTTGTGTGTCAAGAAAATAAAGGCAAAAGAGTGTAAGTGCTGTGCTCATAATCCACAGCTAGCTGGCAGTCAGCAGCCCGTGAGGCTCTGAGTCTCTGGTCTCCTAGTCTCAACCTTATAGGCAGTGAGCATTGTTAGTCACAGAACAGGCCCGCCTTGAACTCCTTGTCTTGCTCATCTTTGTTTCTCCCAGGGCCTAGCGTTCACATACACACATATACTACATACGTTTCTGCATGTGTGCGTGTGCATGTCAGGGAAACCAGAATTTGTTCTCAGCTCCTTACTCATGTGAGCTTAGCCAAATCGTTTCTTCAATCTGTACCTTCTTCTTCATCTGTAAACTGGAAGTATCATCTGCTCTGCTAGTAACCTTAAAAGTAGTTACTGTATAAGGATGAGAAAGTGTATAAAAACACTTTGAAGCTTTTGTTACAAAGGGCAGTTCGTAATAATGAGTAAATGATAAATAAACCTTATAGAATAGGAAACATTTTCATCTTTCTGTCCTAAACACCTTTCTGTTTTATAAATTTTTCAGTATTATCTTTTTCTTTTTTGTCTCTGCTGTTTATATAACTTTGGATATATAGAGAATGGTAATTATTATTGAATGGATTGAAGACAAGAATAGAGTCTCTTTGGGAGTATCTGTGTGTGTGTGTTTTTTTTTTTCCTTGTAATTGGGGGCATTTTCTGCTCCATGGTCAGTTTCCAGTGGTTTGTGAATTCTTGCCTTCTGCCAAGTGTTTTCTCCCTGTCACCACCCTGCTACTACGCTTTGTATTTACCTTCCCAGCTGCCCTGCCTTATTTCAGAGTTCAGAATCAAATTGTAGCCAACCATTTCTGAGAGCCTTCCTAGACACCACTGAATTTCAACTAATTAATACATTTAAGGAATACAAAATCTAGGCCAGTTCAGAATTTTACTTCATTTAAGGGGTTTGTTTTTTTTTTTTTCCAGAATATTTATCTTAAGTTACAAAACACTATTTCCTGTTAATTGTTTTCTTATGTATTCTGGTAAAATTTTATAAACCCAGTAAAACTCTCCCATAACAATACTCTTGGGGGATAATGGCTTGTATTCATTGTGGATTGTCACATAGGAAGAGATGTGTTTAGGTATCTAACTTGTTTTCAGCATTGTACTTGAGACATCTGTGGTAGAATAGAATCTGTGATAAATGTGGCATGGCATACGTCATACATGGATATTCATAAACTGCCTCTGATAGATTGATTGACAAACATTTCCAGTTACTAAACCAGTAGCACTGTTCCAGTCAGTAGCTCAGTAATACCCATTTTTTTTGTCTGTACAGCAGGTTGTGTGTATACATGTGTGTCTTGCCCGTTTTTATAAAAATGTGTTAAAAGTAGAATGCTAATGCTGATAGAGAATTGACCCTTAAATATGTGATGTTTTTTACAAAGATGGAAATCATAAAGCATGCCAAAAATGGTAAACCTTTAGCTTCAGCTATCCCCTCATTATACTTTACCTTCTTACTGTGTATTATTACGAAGATTGTGTCTAGAAGATACTTTATAATGATAGAAGGTATTTTATAATAGGGTTTCTTATCACATATACTTAATATTCAACTTCTGTACTTTTAATTTTCATGTTTCCTCAAGAATATATTATACAAAGTCATAGCATTTGACAAAATTCCTTCATAAGTCTGAGGAAAATATTCTGTGTATTGTTTGTGTTAGTTAAATACAGTGGCTCTGATCAAAATGTCTTTTGATCAATTTTTAAAAAAATTAAACTGAGAACAGGAAGGTAAATTAAAGGAGAGAATTGGAGACTTGTGGTAACTGGTTTATTGCAATTTAATGTGCACCATCCTCATTAGTCAAGTATCATGTGCCTACCTAGGCATGAAATAGCTATTTTTTTCCTAATTTAAATCTGGAAAGTTTCAGTTGTAGTACAGTTTGAATAGTTGTTGCTGTAAATAGCCACTGGACTTTTTAAAAAAGCATTTGTCTTCAAAAACAGTGAAGGTCATCTTGTATCCATACAGACCACATGTACTTTCCTCATTATTTCCAGCATTATTTATATAATGGGTAGAGTTATTTACAACATTAAACAAAAAGTATTTCAGAGAGCAACCATTAAATATTATTGCAGGGTAAATATCAGCAACTGAAATCCTTTTCTCATAGTTTCTCAAAAAACTTGGTATTAGGAAATTAGTAGCCTCTCAGTATTTGTATATTGGTTTTTTCAGTAGTTACTATATAGTGTGTGTACATATACATGCTCATGTATGTATGTATGTTCATTTCTTATAAATCACTGTGACTTGATCATGGACTTTAATTGTTTTAATAGTTTGTTTTTTCCCAAAAGAAAGTTACTTTACGTATTTTATTTTATTTTATTTTTTTGAGACAGGGTCTCACTCTGTCGCCCATGCTGCAATGCAGTGGCATCATCTCAGCTCACTGCAGCCTCCACCTCCTAGGCTCAGGGATCCTCTTACCTCAGCCTCCCAAATAGCTGGGACCACAGGTGTGCACCACCACACCCAGCTAATATTTTGTATTTTTTTTTTTTTTTTTTTTTTTTTTTAGNATATACATGCTCATGTATGTATGTATGTTCATTTCTTATAAATCACTGTGACTTGATCATGGACTTTAATTGTTTTAATAGTTTGTTTTTTCCCAAAAGAAAGTTACTTTACGTATTTTATTTTTATTTTTATTTTTTTGAGACAGGGTCTCACTCTGTCGCCCATGCTGCAATGCAGTGGCATCATCTCAGCTCACTGCAGCCTCCACCTCCTAGGCTCAGGGATCCTCTTACCTCAGCCTCCCAAATAGCTGGGACCACAGGTGTGCACCACCACACCCAGCTAATATTTTGTATTTTTTTTTTTTTTTTTTTTTTTGAGACGGAGTCTCGCTCTGTCGCCCAGGCTGGAGTGCAGTGGCTGGATCTCAGCTCACTGCAAGCCCCGCCTCCTGGGTTTATGCCATTCTCTCGCCTCAGCCTCCCGAGTAGCTGGGACTACAGGTGCCTGCCACCACGCCCGGCTAGTTTTTTGTATTTTTTTAGTAGAGACGGGGTTTCACCGTGTTAGCCAGGATGGTCTCGAGCTCCTGACCTAGTGATCCGCCCGTCTCGGCCTCCCAAAGTGCTGGGATTACAGGCTTGAGCCACCGCGCCCGGCCTGTATTTTTTTATAGATAGGATTTCTCCACATTGCCCAAGGCTGGTCTTGAACTCCTGGACTCAAGCAATCCACCCGTCCACCTGCCTTGGCCTTCCAAAGTGCTGTGATTATAGGCATGAGCCACCATGCCTGGCAATTTTACATATTTTAAATTAAAGCAAATCTTGGTTTTTGGTGGAGTGCAGATTTACTTATATTCCACTTAGTCTTCTTCCTTTCTTTCAGAAAAGTACTGTAGAAACAAAAAGGTTTTAGTATATTGCTTTATAAACAAATTCAAGATCATGCGTTTCTTTTATTATCCTCTTTGCTTTGCTCATTTCCATGAACTGTACATCCCTAACCTAAATCACCTGGGGATAGGGGAAGAAAGTGTTAGATTCTTAACTCAGTTTAGATCCTCTGCCAGGAAAGCCCACTGTATTCATTGTCAACTAAATTAACGCTTTTTTAAATAAAAGGAGTCATTTTTAACAATAATGTCAGGGCAACAGGCATCCATGAGATGTATGGTCACTCTGATCTTTAGGGTTATCATTCTAATGTGTTTATTATTTTGAAACTCTAGGGAGAAGAAAACTTATTTTGCATATGTTAGAAAATGAATCCTCATGTAAGATATCAGGATAATATGTTTAATGTTTCATACTTACCAAGATAAATTTGTAATGCATATTTTCTTTTTAAATTAGATTATTTAGGAGAAATTGCACTTGGTGAACCACTTACTCTTTAATTTAATTATTAGCATTAACTGTATCATTTTTGTTTCAAGATGTCACAGCTATTGTTCAACACTAGAAATTATATAAATTATTCGCCGAAGATGATGACTGGCAACATTTATGTCTGTTCCTTCTCTTAAGTTTCTTGTTCAGAAAGTCTGTTGTTGTAAACATCCCCGACTGGAAGCTGTAAGACATAGCTAAGCTTTCAGTCAGATGTTTGCTGCTACCGGCTATTCACAGACATCCTCTTGATATAATTCTGTCCTGGAATGGAGTTGAGGAGGCTATAAAATGTGTGGGAAAACCTCAGAAATCTTTAGCTGCATTCTTTTACTGCACGGACGGTGCACGTATTATGATAGTTGAATGTAGGGTGCTCTCCTAATAACAGGATATGCCGTCTCGAGCTTCCCAGACTTAGCGTGCTGCTGTTGGGCCTTAGAGAATTTAGTTAAATAAAATGTTTCCCCGCCTATTCCTATTTCTGTCCTGTCAATGAAATTTTAATCTTTATAACCTTTCCAAGTAGGCTAGAGTTTAACTTCCCAACAGTTCAGGAGACTGATTTTCTCCGTTATAAATTCTGTAGAAGTTCTGGAGAATAATTTCATCACTACCACCCAGCAGTATGCAATCCAGAAATTTCAGCTTTCCCTATGCTTAAGAGATGTGTGTGCAACATTTTTCTCCCTCTTCTTAGCCCCCAACTTCCTGTTCCCCTCACCCTGAGTGATGTAACAGCTCCTAATCAACTCTCCTCTAAGAAAAACTGTAAGATGTCAAACCACTAAGCCTGTTTACATTTGCTAATTGATATGCATGTCTTTTTATATTAATATTTTTCCTAAGTATTTTCAGATTGTTGCTTTCAGATTTATTGCTTCCTCCTTAAAATATAGCTGCCCTGGAAGCAGCTGTATTGTATCTATTTTTTGTTTCCTCACAGATCTGAATAATTCAGGGCTTTTCTCACAGATGACACTCAGTGTGGACTTACTGATAATGTAAAATTTTATAACAGCTATTTTCTGAGTTTAAAAAAAATTTTTTTTTATTTGTTAGTCTTTTAGACACTGGAAAACATTTATATTTATTGACATTTTTCTTTTCAACAAAGCATTGGTTTTTTAAAATCACTTATTTGTGTTAAACTGCTAAACATACTAAGTTAGGTTTAGTACATGATTAAACCAAAAGATAAAGGTCTTGCCAATCTAATTTTTTTACATGCTTATCTTCTTTGATTAGATTATAAGCTTTCTGAGGTCAGAGACATTAAATCTTGATAATTCTATTTTTTCCTGTTATAAACAGCAAGTAAAGCACCTTGCATGTATAGTACTTTGGTAATGATTTTATATTATCTTATTGCAGCAATGTCTACTGTTCCCTTTTATCTTTTATCCAGATCAGCAAATGACAGTTTTGATTATAATGTAATTACCCCAGATGTATTTGTGCTACAACATTCATTTTTAAATGCTGCTTTGTTAGAGTAGTCGTTTACAAGGCTTATTTGAGGATGGGAATCAGTTGCTTCAGACTCAGGTGGCTTTCCAACTTGTAAATACAATTTTCAGGCTTGATGATTAGTATGCATCAAGCATCCTTTCCTATGATCTCTAAATAAAGCAGATTTATTGCATATTCTGTGGCCCTCTGTTTTAGCACATTGGAAACCTTAGACTCAAAAAGCAGTGAATGGATAGTTATTACTGAGAACTCAAAAGTCTTCCCTGCCAAAGGTAGAATGTAATGTGTTCTCTGGTAATACGATTACTTTGACCAGGTGACACTGTTTATTCCTTATGAAAAATTTTGATATACAGCTTTAAAATTTAGTAAGATGGATGCATAATTTATACAATGAAATTTGAAAGGTTTTTCAAAATGATAAGGCCAAACCTAAGCTAAACAAGGGGGTAGGCATTCTTTATAATAAAGCTGTTATACTCTGCCCAGCTAGGCCAGTTATCCCTAGATGCTACAGGATTAATGGGGCAATCTGTGTTATGTAACATTTGTTCTGTATTATTCTGCTCTAATGAGGTGAATCAAAGACCATGTCACCTTTAATTCTGGATGTCCTTGCTTCAGTGTGGAATAATACATAAGTAAGCCTTTTTTAGTAGTTTTCAGATGGCTTATGTTTTTATGTTGAAGAACCACTAACTTCCCGTTGGCCTATAAGGTTAGCAGTTGATTATTTATAGCAAATGGATTGAAATGTTAGATCATCAGTATTTGTCAATAAACCTGTAATAATGTATTTCCCTGGCCCTTAACTTAGTATTGAAGAAAAAAAATATGGTATTCATTGATAGGGCTTAGAAAGCACAGAAATTATTTATTATTTAAGATTTGTTCAACCAATTGATATTTAAGGTAAAACATTTTTAGTTACTGAACACCATTCTGCAAATGACAGTATTTTATCCTGAGTATATGGTCTGAAATCACTTAGGGACAACTTTTTAAAGCAAATAACTAACTACTATGGGGAACCTGCCCCGATAGTTAACGTGGGTTCTTTTCTATTTCCCTAAGTGTCAGCTGGTGTGATAAATACAGGAAAAGAGTACAAGAGATA
Organism: Rhinopithecus bieti; assembly: GCF_001698545.2. Taxonomy (NCBI): domain Eukaryota; kingdom Metazoa; phylum Chordata; class Mammalia; order Primates; family Cercopithecidae; genus Rhinopithecus; species Rhinopithecus bieti. The sequence continues at coordinate 1,356,536 of NW_016827507.1, forward strand.
GACATTTTAAAGCTGTGTATCTGGGGGAGACATCATATGTCAGCAGGTTCCGTGATGCCCCCAAGCCGTAGAACCAGCAGGTTTTTGGTAGCGATTTTCAAAAGGGGAGGGAGTGCATGAATAGGGTGTGGGTCACAGAGATCACATGCTTCACAAGATAATAAAATATCACAAAGCAAATGGAGGCGGTGCAAGATCATAGGACCACAGGATAGGGTGAAATTAAAATTGCTGATGAAGTTTCAGGCACGCATTGTCATGGATAACATCTTATCAGGAGACAGGGTTTGAGAGCAGACAGGCTATCTGACCAAAATTTATTAGGCAGGAATTTCCTCATCCTAATAAGCCTGGGAGCGCTACCGGAGACCGGGGCTTATTTCATCCCTTCAGCTTCAACCATAAAAGACAGCAGCCCCCAGCGGGGCCATTTAGAGGCCTAACCTCAGAGGTGCATTCTGTTTCTCAGGGATATTCCTTGCTGAGAAAAATAAATCAGCGATATTTCTCCTGTTTGCTTTTGAAAGAAGAGAAATATGGCTCTGTTCCGCCCAGCTCACTGGCAGTCACAGTTTAAGGTTATCTCTTGTTTCCTGAACCTTCCTGTTATCCTGTTCTTTTTTCGAGGTTCCCAGATTTCAAAGTGTTCAAACACACATGGTCTACAAACAATTTGCGCAGTTAACGCAATCATCACAGGGTCTTCAGCTTACAATGATGGCATTAAGAGACTAAAGTAAAGACAGGCATAGGAAATCACAGGGGTATTGATTGGGGAAGTGATAAGTGTCCATGAAATCTTCACAGTTTATGTTCAGAGACTGCAGTAAAGACAGACATAAGAAATTATGCAAGTATTAATTTGGGGAACTAATAAATGTCCATGAAATCTTCATAATTTATGTTCTTCTGCCGTGACTTCAGCCAGTCCCTCTGTTCGGGGTCCCTGACTTCCCGCAACATCAAAATTGGGTCTTCCAATTTATTTCAAATTAGATGCTTTTGTACAAATATTCTTGGTTGGAAAATAGTCATGTAAATACACTGTTGGACATGTTCTCATTGATCTCCACGCCTCAGTTCCTTCTACATGAGTCATGGGTTTGGGGTTACCCAGAAGTGGACTGTGAACCTATAAATCCCAGCGTGCGTGTGGTATTGCATAGAGCATGTTCTGTGATTCCCTTCTACTCTTGTTACAGCTTTATTCATTGGATCAATGTGCATGATTTGCTGTGTGCACTCAGGTAATATTTTCTGTTTCTTTTTTGTTTTTTAGTTTGAATATCAGTTTGGGCTTAGTTACTTTTTAAAATTACGCTGTTTCAGATAGTCTCTGCCACACTTTGCCTGGCCTGGTTAATTGTGGGTGGACCCACGCTACATGTTTTGACATTGCCTTTTTCTCATCTATACCATATTACAAACTTCCTAGTAATTTGACATTCACTGCTGTCTTTGCTTTAGCTTTCCAACAGATTTGGTGAAACAGTCCATTGCTTTTCATTATCAGCTTGCATCAGAATTACTTGAGGGCTTATTGATTAAAACACAGATTGCTGGGCCCTGCAAAAAAAGTTTCTGATTCAGTAGGTCTGGGGTGGAACTTGAGAATGTGCTTCTTTACAATTCTCAATTACTGCTGATGCTTCTCCTCTAGGCCCATGCTTTCAGAATCATGGAGCTCATCTTACATTCTTTTCCTGGTAGATATTATATGCCCAATTAATACATGAAGTAAAACAGAAAATCCTTAACTTAAAACATGTAGTAATCCAGAAGTTTGATTATAAAAAGGTTTGTTGAAAATGTGAGACCATTTTTTCTCCCAGAGAAAAGGTATATTAATTGTCTAGCTGGGAGGGGCCTATTTGAATATGTTTTCAGAGAAAAGCAGAAGAAAAAAATATGGTTGTAATAGAAGTAGTTGAAACAGAAAAGCAGTATGATTGTAGAGTGGGGTGGTGGGGAGGTATATGTGTATTTAATCTTGAGAACCGAGGCTTCTGGAAAAGAGCCCGAAGGGGACAAGAGACCAGGTTGTGACTGGCAAGGTTCCTGAAAGTCCTGGGTTGCCTATGAAATGCCAAAGATTTTTAAAGCTTGCTGGCAGTGGTTATTATATGTAATTTTACTTCCAAATTTGAAGATTTCCTCTTCTTTGATGCAAGTGTATTGGTAGGACCACTGGTAATAGTTAGTAGAGATAATTGTGGGAATATATTTTTAATCAGAAAGAATGCAAAAAGATGGGGAGACATTTCTTTGAGACACCTTAATTACACTGGGAACAGTAGAAGGTGGAAAGAGATCAGAGTGTGGGAAAGATGTGCTTGAGATGGAATTATCTGAATTCTGAATGTGGGGGAGAAGATGAGGGAGAGGTTTGAGGGGGAGGAGAGATGACTAAGCTCCTCACAGTGTTTCATTAACTGTCTTTTACCTAAAGGAGGAATCTTCTTAATGAAGATTACTTGATGTATCATACTGGTCAAGTAAGCTCTTATAAATGCAAGTTTGATTGTTTTGAAGGGAAGGATATAGGAAGGCTGGACAATCAGCTACATTTAGATATGGAACCCTACAGGATGTCTGCATTTACTGTTGTAAATTCCTTTGGTGAAAAGATCACTTCTTTGTGACTAGCCTGGGCAATATAGTGAGACCTTGTCTCTAACAAAATTTTTTTAGTAAGAAAATTAGCCAGGCATAGTAGTGTGCCTGTAGTGTGCCCCCCACCACCACCCTGGACACCCCCGCTTCCAAAGAAACAAACACCCAGCTCACTTCTGCCTTTTCCTTGGATTCTACACTTTCTCTCAGCGTATCTTTCTGGTTGAGTCTTGCCTCATTTATGTGAATGCTGTGCCTGTTCTTTCTTTCAACAGAGTCTTACTTAAAGGACCATACAAACTTAGTAAAGAGTTTAAGTCCGGCTTTAAACCAAGTTTCAGTTCGTGTAAACATCCTACACTCAGCTGTAATACATGGATTGGCTGGGAGGTGGATGTTTACTTCAGCTGACTTGGAATATCAACCAATTAACATTGATAAAGATTTGGCAAGAATAGTATACAGAGGCTTGAATTTTTAATGTAATTAATGTAACTAAAGGTTTGTTGGAAACGTGAGACCGTTTTGTTCTCCCAGAGAAAAAGTGTGTTAATTGTCTAGCTGGCAGGGATCTACTTGAATATGTTTGCAGAGAAAAGCAGAAGAAACCATGGTTGCAGTAGGAGTAGTTAAAACAGAAAAGCAGTATGCTTATAGAGGAAACATTACCCTAAATTTATTAAAAATTATTAAAATTCCTTTAAATTTGTTACTCAATTTAAATTTTTATTGTATCTTTTCAATGTTGCTATAGCACTAACATGACATAAGGCTCTGAGTATTGGGACAAAAGAATACCCTTTGGTAGTTGGGGTCAGATTTATAGTACTGCAGTGTGCTTCAGCAAGCATGGGCTTTGACATCAGACATTTGTTGCCATCTGGACTCCACAGTGAATTTGCTACAGGATTTGGAGGAGGGAAAGGCACTGTTTCCGTACCTCGGTGGTTTTCTCATCTGCAAAGTAGGTATGGTGGTTGCATGGATTGACTTATATGATGAATATAAAGTGGTTCATTAGTACAGTACCTGTCACATTAAGTACTCAATAAATGCTAGCTATTATTAATGCTGTCTGTTAGGTGTTCAGTAAATCGTTGGCTATAATGCTTAAGAGACATAACTTGTTTTTATTTTAGCAATAAAGATGATGCCAACTTTTTGGTTTAATGGAAATGCTTTGAATCTTTGATATTATTGTAATATAGTGGCAAAGAATTTTGAAGCCCAGCTTCTGGAGCTCATATCCTGATTCTGCCAGTTACTTAGCTGTGTTACTTTGGGGGAAGTTATTAATCTCTCTGTGCCTCAGTTTCCTCAGTCTACTAAATTGGAATTATAATAGCACCTACCTGATAGGATTGTTGAGACTAAATGAGGTAACAATTTAAAAATAAGCAAATACCTGATAATTAGTTTTATATATGTATTGTTTGGTCTAAATGTTATTTCCATTTTCATGCCTTTACTTAAAATACTGAAAATTAATTTTTTATAGCTTTGTTTTTCAGTTCCATGAAATCAGCCTGTGTTTTCTTTTTTTGGTGATGCATCCACATTCTGTATAGGTAAAAAGCAAAACAAACAAGTATAAAACAAAAATTATGTAAGAAGTACACACATCCTAGCAGCTTGGCAAGTGTCTGTATGCTCTTGCCTGTGCCTAAATCCAGAATTAGAATTCATGTTTCGTGCTCCTATGAAAGATGTCTAAATGTTATGAGAAATACATGATTAAATAAAAATGTGAAATGAAAGCATGGAGACTTGTTGAAGGTTAGTGCTGTTTTTCTAATTATATATTTTATTTGTTTAATGAATAATTTGTTATTTTCTTTGTCATTACAAGAGAGCTGTTGTATTCTGTACTTAGGTGCAAAGCATACTACGTTTTAGCGAACTCCACATGTTAATTTGAAACTTGCCAAATGTTTACATTATTTTATCATTTATAGTACTTCAAGAAACATATTGCAATGCATTACAAAGCATATAACCTAAAGGTAGTTTTATGAAGTGTTTTTCTCCCAAATTAAGCATATTTGGGAATTGCCCATCAATTTGCTTTTGAACCTCAGTGCATAAAATATAGAATTTTCTTTCATATGCTCAGATGTGAAAATACTCCGCATATGCATGTGATTTAGGCTAAAAAATAGCCTGTAGGTTAAATTCCTAATTCTAGTGTTTAATTCATTGCCTTTTTTCTTCTTGTTTAATGGCCATATGTTTATATCTTTATATTACGTACCTTCCTGATTATATAATAAGGTCTTTGATCGTGTGAGCTATCAGATTTGCCTCACTTTGTCACTTAGAATAAGCTATACATGAAACTATAGTTGTACTTAAGTGAAAATTTGAGTGTTTTTCTTGTTTGAATTAATACAGTGAAACATTCTACTTAACAGCTGTCTCCCACCCTTACAGGAAGGTACATGCCTTAATTTTTTGAAACACTGTATATTTATTAGAATTGTTACAGAATTTTAGTAAACATATTCTAATCACATATTTTCTGATTAATGTGTGCTTTTCAATTTTAGATGTTATGAAATCTGGATATATGTTAAAATGCCTCCGTTTTCCCCCCTTGTTTACCATATTGACATTTGTTATTAATAGATAATGTAAAATTGGATGTCTTTGATAATTTTGGGATATGTTCTGAAATTATACTTGAACTTTTTTCTGTGAATTTTGAAGATTTGGTATCTTAGTATTTGGTGAGCATTTGGCATGAATTATTTAGCTTCACCCCTGTTTCATGATTTCTTTCTCTTCTCATCGATTTCCAGTAGGAAAATGTTATGGTTCTAAATGTCTCCTGTGGACTTTAGTAATTGAAAAAATTCAGTTAAGATGGGGGGAATCTGTAATATGTAATAGAGTTTATTTTTTAATTATGTTAAAGTTTTTTTAATGATTTTTTTTTTTTTAGTAAATGTCAAAGTGCTACTCAGTGCAAAATATTATGCAATATTATAATCAACTAACCTCTTCATTGATAATGACTTCATATTGAGAGGTTTTTTAAATCTAGAAATATTCTTGTTTTAAAATCCATATTAAAATGTAAAGGTATTTTTATTTTTTAATTATTCACAAAGCTACTAGTACATTATAAAACTGACAACAATTTCACATTTNTAACATCTTCATTGATAATCACTTCATATTGAGAGGTTTTTTAAATCTAGAAATATTCTTGTTTTAAAATCCATATTAAAATGTAAAGGTATTTTATTTTTTAATTATTCACAAAGCTACTAGTACATTATAAAACTGACAACAATTTCACATTTAGAATTTTTATATGTACATAAATTAGGATTATTTTTTAATATTAGCCTTAACTTTCTTTAACTGTTACGGAAAAGAACCAGTCCCAAGGGTATTTTTACTATTTAATACATGTTATTCCTGTGATTCAAAATCTTAGCAGTAGAACCTGTTGAGTTACTTAACTTTCTGTCTTGGGACTATCCAGGTGCAGTTATAACTGGTTTCAAAGTTGCGACCTTTTCCTTGCTTGTTTCAAAATCGTTCCTTAAAATATGTTCAGTATTTTTTCTTTTGTCGAAAAATATTTAAAAACAGGATTTGTGGGTTGTTCTGTTTTTTTATAAAATTAGTTTGAGAAACTTCCTTTGCCACTTGTTTTCTGTGCAAATGTTGTAAGAGCTCAAATTCCCTGGGGGTAGGGAGGACCTTTATAAGGTTTTTTTGGTTGAAAGGTCTAAAAGGCACTTAAAGGTATACAGTTACCTTTATTTAGATAACCCAGTCATTTTGACATTATGATAAGCTTTCCCCACTTTATAGGTTATCTGAAAATATAGTACAACTATAGTTTCACGTATAGCTTGTTTATACTTAAAATTATTTTCCTATGTGTAGTCAATAGCACATAGAAAACTCCTGTTTGTAGTCAATAGCACAGTCAGTATTCACCAAAATACTGAGTTATTTTTCAAGTAAAGGTATGAGTATGAATGAGAAACAGTTTGTGGATTGGGTATCGTCAGTCCTTCATTTTCAGATAACTTTCTAAATGTTTGGTCATTCAATCTGTAATCTTAAACTTTTTTAATGTTATAAATTCTTCAAATCAATATTAAATGCAGTGACCAGACTGTGTCTTCAAAACTGATATAATGTCATGATTAGATGTGCAGACGAGTATGTTACATAGGTGATAAATGAACCTTTAACATATAGAAATTAATATCAGATTAAGCTAAAACATTAAGCAAAGTTAATACATGCTTGCATCCATATATATATTTATTTATTAATGATTTGTAGAGAATCTTTGTGCTTCATAGTCACTAGACCTAAAGTAGAAGCAGTTGTCAAGAATGTCTGACTGCTATTCATCTTCATGGCCAAAGTAAATTTCACATATTTTTTTCATAATGGTTTTCTTTAGTCTCTTTATTAACCCGTCATCATGACAAGCCTGTCAGGTGACACATGTGAAAAGCACATGTCCTTTCTCATTCCTGGTGCTTCCTGAGGAGGCAGTTCAATGCAGGGGAAGGAACATTATTAGATAAAGGATAAAAAGCAGAAGTGCTTTCTCCTCTCACATTCCACTCAACACTTCTCTCACCAAATGTGTGTGGGGATTTCTCTCCAATAACAACCAGCAGTTCTTTACTGCAGATTCTCCAGTGGATACCAGCCAGGTGTCCTCTAATTCGGTTCAATTTTGGCGTTATCTACCAGGAGATAGTGTCAGATCCTGCAAGTGGAGGGCTCAGTCCTACAAGACTACCCCTTCCTTCAGATGTCAGTCACAAGCGGTTAGCGGTTTGTGATTCTGACCAACTGCATAGAGATCCCCCTCCTCAAGTGTGATTAATTTGCTAGAGCAGCTCACAGAGTTCAGGGAAACACTTTATTTACATTTACCCGTTTATTATAAAGGATGTTATGAAGGATACAGATGAACTGCCAGAAAGACAAGGAGCATAAGCAAGCTACTGAGAAGGATCACAGAGCTTCTGTGTCTTCTCCAGGTGCACTGCCCTCTGGGAATAGTCAGTTCCTGTGTTCAGCTATCTTGAAGCTCATTCGAACCCTGTCCTTCCGAGTTTCTGTGGAGGCTTCATTATGTTAGGGTTCAGAAATCAGTATCCCAAAATAGGGGGCTTTGACATGCTGAATTAAAGAAGCAGCCTCAAGGCTTCTTGACCTTCTCCAACTCTCCTCACCCAAATCCTGTCTCTCCCAGAGCATAAGATGAGGCTGTTCCCCAAAGTTCCCTTATTTACTTAGAAACTGAACATCAAAGAGGAACACAATTGCCTAAGATTCCGTCCCTGAAATTTCATTAACCAGAGATTAAAACTTACATCACAGAGGAAGAGACTGAAAATTAAACACCGCACCTGGAGCCCAGATGACCTGTCCCAATCTGTTCTCCAGTCCCATTTAGTTCCCAAAGGGAATCATTTACAAACCAGTGTCTGATCTTCAGGCCCATTTATTTACAGCTCCACCTCTTTCCCCAATGAAAAGGATACTTACGTGTCAGCCATCTATCAGCCCTTTGAGTTTTCACATTTTGTATGACTCCTGTGCACACATATGCATGTAATAACTTTGTTATACTTATTAATTTTTTTTTCATTATAGGGGTATCCACCATGGTTATATATGATGGGGAGGAAAGCGATTACTCCATTTCTGCCCCTGCAGCCTGTAGGCATGATTGATTACATCATTGGTCGCCGGAGATTAACTCAGTCCTCAAGCCCTGTCCTGTCCCTGGAGGTTGGAGGGTGGCACTAAAAGCTCCAACCATCTCATCCTGCTTTGATCTTTCCGGTGACCAGACCCCACCCTGAAACTATCTACAGGTCCCCAGCAACATTCATTCCATTAGCATACAAATAACATTCTTACGATTTCAGAGATTCCAGGGGCTTTAGGAAATGGAGATGAAGAGCAAATATATATTTCACAATATCACAAACATACCCTTGGGAATTAGACCTCTGATCTAATCTGAGCTCCCTCACTTGCCATTTTTGTGACCTTGAACAAGTTGTTCATCTTTTCTGGATAGTTCTCTGTGAAAAAAAAAATTAAAGTAAAAAAAATGGAAGCTATCAGGTTGTTACGAGGACTAGATAAGAGAACTATATGAAGGACCGTGCACAGCGCTAGCAACAAAGTTGTTTAGTAAGTACTATTTCAATTTATTTTGCTCCCAAGCTCACGTGAGCTCCCTCAGTGTCTACCACCAAATCATGTGATGTGTATCCTAGTCAAATTTTTGACACGGAGTCTGGCTCTGCTGCCCAGGCTGGAGTGCAGTGGCCGGATCTCAGCTCACTGCAAGCCCCGCCTCCTGGGTTTACGCCATTCTCCTGCCTCAGCCTCCCAAGTAGCTGGGACTACAGGCGCCTGCCACCTCGCCCGGCTAGTTTTTTTGTAGTTTTTAGTAAAGACGGGGTTTCACCATATTAGCCAGGATGGTCTCAATCTCCTGACCTCATGATCCGCCCGTCTCGGCCTCCCAAAAGTGCTGGGATTACAGGCTTGAGCCACCGCGCCCGGCCCCTAGTCAAATCTTAAAAGTTCGTCCACCTTGAATCTTTTAAGTTATTTAACGTGTATTTTTAAACCTGCATTATAAGAATGTTAGGGTTTTTATTTTGATCATGTGGCAGTTAAACTTTCTTATGCAAGCATTCAAATGTTGAGCTTCAAACTGAACAGATAAATAGTCTGAATTATTTCATTATGTATAAAAAAATGAGTAAGCCTGCCTCAGGGAGCTCAGACAAAGCAGGTAAAAGACTATCAAGGAGTAACATTAGAAAACACTAATCAAAGTGCCTAAAAAGCTTTATGTGGTCCAGGTTACACAGGGATGTTGGAACAATAAAACAAAACATTATAAGGTATGAAGCATTAGAGATAGGTAGAACAGAACAGATTATATTAGAGAAGTCTCTTCTAAAATTGCGTTGGCTAGCCTGTGATTTCAACTTCTACCTTCTATGTATGTCCATGTGTAGCAGGTTGAACATGCAAGAAGCAGTGTTCATAAAAGGTGGCAAACTTGTTTTATTTGTTTCTCAGTCTTTTCAGATCATTGCTTATAAAACACTGATATTTACAGTAAATATCTTATTTTAAATATTAGCTAACCCTATTAAGTGGTGTGTCCTTGTGCTGCTGTCATTTAATTACCTCATTCTTCGGTAAGTTGGCATGTGATTTGAGATAGCTCTAAGTGCTAATGGATTGTTTGAAGGAGTTAAAGGCAAAACCAGGAAGAGAAAACTATTTTTAGGAAAAAGTGATCATACAACAGACAGGTCTTAAATAGAAGAAATGAGATATCTCTATCTTTACTATGTAACCTTTAGCTAATTCCTTACACATTCTTACCTCATATTTTTTGTATGTAAATGAGAATGTTATAGTCTTGTAAATTCCTTTTCCTCTGTGACTACATTCAGTTATTTTATTGTGTGTGTGTGCATGTCAGTAGAGCACGGTATTTAGTAGAATGAGTTCTTGGTTAAACCACCTGGCATTTGCAAAATGGGGCCACCTATCTCTTAAATTGTAATGAGGATTTGATTAGGTAATCTAGGTAAATCACTTAGCACAAGAGTCTCCAACCCCCAGACTCTTGACTGGTACTGGTCTGTGGCCTGTTAGGGACTAGGCTGCACGGCAGGAGGTAAGCAGGGAGCAAGCTAGCACTAGGGCCTGAGCTCCGCCTCCTGTCAGATCAGTGGCAGCATTAGATACCCACAGGAGCACGAACCCTGTTGTGAACTGTGCGTGTGAGGGATCTAGGTTTCGTGCTCTTTATGAGAATCTAATTATTGCCTGATGAGCTGAGGTGGAACAGTTCCTTCCCAAAACCATCTCACGAAACGCATCCCTGGTGCCAAAATGGTTGGGGACCTCTGGCGTATCACACTATCTGGCACATACCAAGCACTCAGAAAATATCCCATTTCTCAAAACTCAGTTCTAGTGCCAAGTCTTAGTAGTATGTTGATCTTGGAACTCCGAGGTAGTTGGTCCTCTGTGCCATAAATGTGCCTTGTACTCAGTAGTGCTAAATTGCTATCACTAGTGCTAAATGTACTAATTCATCTTTGTGTCTACTTCCCTTCTTAGATTGTGAGCCCCTTGAGGACAGAGATGGGTTTACTCATATTTATAAATTCATTGGCCTGATAAATATTTGCTGAAGGAATAAAATTGTATCTTATTTTTAAGTGCAGTCCCCTCCATCTCCGAGTGGAAGGTAGTCCAGGAGCAAAGGTGACTGGTAGAAGTCTTCTGAACAATCTGGCCACATTCTCAACCCACCCCACCCCCGCTTTTTTAAACAGCTGTTTAATTGCCATTGTAATCCTAAGGATTGGATCAATTTTTCACTTCCCTTCTTCACACTTTTTTCCTTTTACTAAGAAAATAAAGTAATAAAGTGACTGCCAAATGGAGAAAACTGTCCACTAAATATGAATTAATAAGTGCTATGATCAGAAATTGTGTAAAAGCAACATAATGGCACTATAAAAAGGTATTATCTTGGAATCAAAAACCTTGGGTTTATGTTATAGCCCTGCTACTGTCTAGTCATATGACAGTGATCAAGCTATATTACCTCTTTGGCTTGACAAAATAGGGATCATCTCTGTTTCTGGCTTGTCATGATTGATGTGAAATATTCATACAGACTACCACTGTGCCTGGTAAGTAGAAGACCTCAAATCTTTCTTGGAGTTACAGTTAATACTGTATTGTTTAAATTTGAGAAAAACCAACTTTTAAAAATCACATATATACAGTTGTTTACTGCTATAAATTTTATTTAAATTAGTTGATACTCTTGATTAGGTAATGAAAAACAATGGTTTTATCTCCATTATGTTAATGCGATAGGAAGAGTAACAGAGTTCAAATGGCAAAGGCATACCTGACAATTAAGATGCGTAGTTAAAGGGTAATACTTCTGAACACAAGAAGACAAGTCTCGATACTACTCTCCACAGTTAAGTCATTGATACTTTGTGCCATGCAGTGAAGACAACTGTCTAGGTGTTCACTGTATTTTTCCTTATAAAAGTAGAAGGTTAGAGAAAATTATTCTCAATACAATTGATACAAATAAAATTGATTATTAGGTACCTTTTAATTAGGCAGTAAGGGCATATGAAGCTTCATTACCTATGAGAATTTTGTCAAAATTATTTGCCAGTTACCATGTTTTAAAACAGCTTCTCAAAATTCCCCACTTCTAATTTCTCCTTTCTATTCTACCAGTTTTACACCATACCTTTTTGCTAAATAAACATTTTCTTCCAACTCTCAGTTTTGTGTTTTTTTCATTTGATCTGCTCTTCAAAGTGTATCAGCTAATGATTGAATTAGGCTATGGTGTAACAGAGAAACTCTAAGACAGTAGCTTAAACCAGATTTTTGGTTTTTTTAACCCCTAAGTCTTGCTGCCTTTTTCACAAAGACAAGGCTTTTTCAGAAACTCCCAGCTTATGTCTCATTTGCCACAGCTGCGTCACATGGCTATCTTTTAGCTGTAGGAGATGCTGAGAAACAGTTTTTTTTTTTGCTGGGCATGTTGTCACTCTGAGCAAAATCAAAGTTTTATTTGGATCCTTCTACTTACAATTCACCTTTTATGGCAATTTAAGTAGTCATTTGCCATAGATAGGAGGATTTCCCGGAAGGGTGAAGAACTTCTATATAGGTTGCTTTTTCTGACTAACATAAATTATCCTACCACCACCATCCCATAATTCTAAACTTATAGAGATGTCATAGAAAACAACAAATATACACACAGCTAACCACAAAAGAAAAAGGAAATCCCAGCTGCCAGAAATGAAGAAAAAACAAAGCCAGAATAGTAAACTCAGCAGCTGAAGGTACACTGACCTAGGGGTGTAATAGTGTTGGCTGTGGGTCTCACCAATGGACCCTGAGACTTGAACAGCAAGAGATATGGCCTGACTATATAGGGAAGCTGGGACTGAGACCTGTGCACAAAGCCAAGACCCTAGAAGGTGCTCCAGCCTCAGGAAGGAGAATGAGCAGAATTCTACACAATAACCCGGGGAAGCTACAAAGTTGTCTGAACTCAAGACTTCAGGGTGGAGAAAGAGGAAGTTTTCTGTGAGAATGCTGAAGTTTACATTTCAGTTTTGCTCTCAGAATATCCTTGCTTAGCTCAAAAATGTCAGGCACATTAAGGTACTGACCTTAATAAAGCAATGAATAAGATGTACGGTAGTATGTGTTCTCTTGGGGTCTCTTAAAATCATTAGGGGAAAGAATTGGCATATATTCAAACACATTTGAAGAAATTACGCATTTTTGGAGATGGAGTCTTGCTCTGTTGCATGGCATGATCATGGCACACTGCAGCCTCAATTTCCTGGGCTCAAGTGATCCTCCCACCTAAGCCTCCCGAGTAGCTGGGATCACAGGTATGTACCACCATGCCCGGCTAATTTTTAAAATTTTTGTAGAGATGGAGTCTCACCGTGTTGCCCAAGTTGATCTCGAACTCCTGGGCTCAAGTGATCCTCCCATCTTGGCCTCCCAAAGTGTTAGGATTACAGGCATGAGCCACCATGCCTGGCCTGAAGGAAATTTCAAAACAGAAGGAATAAGCTAGAATACAGCACAGAAGAGGTAGAAAAATGAAAGTAATTCATGGAAGATCCAATATACGTATATATTTTAGGAGTTTAAGGAGAAAACAAGGTGTGAGGCAGTTGTTAACTGACTTAAGAATGTGTAGTATACAATTCTTGGTAGATAAATGGTACGCACTGAAGTTTTTGAGGCGAGGGCAACAGGTAGCTTCCTTCTCTCACGCATACTCCTGCCACCAAATTACCCCCTAACAGCTATGTTATAATGAAAACAGTTTCATGCCAACTTCTGTTACAAATACCTATATTAACTGAGCAAGAAAACTGACCTTACAGCATGTTCTGCAGGCGAAAGGAAATTGCTCTCAGCCCATTGAGGTGCTCTAACCACCATCTTGCCTGAAAGGTTCCTTTACGAAGCAGGATTCTATTACCTTAACAAAAGGTGTGTTCATGGCTGGACGAGAGCCTTTTAGGGGGTTAGACTAGGACATCATCCCAAAATAAAAGGGCTACAGGCCATGCTGGATTCTTATGGCCTCTTCTTGCAATGGTGGTATGTGTTAACTCTGCTATTAATCTGAAAACCTTTAATCTCACCATTGGAGGCCCATTTAAAAAAGTATTTTAGCTAGCAGTTCACTAATAAAAATTTCTACCATTTAGTATGAAAATTAAAACACTATGTTGATCAAGAAGCAGTCAACAATACCTAAAATAGCTTCCACTGGAGTATGCATTCTCTGATTAGAACACTAGTTCATCCTCTTAGTGGACTGTTCTATCAGAATGGTAGCAAGACTTAAGCAATGACTTTACATAAGTTACGTGTCCCACACTGTGTATACTAGAGTATTTCCGTGTAAATTACAGACAACAGCTATACTGGAAGCAATAAATGACTAAAATTTCCAGAGTTGACCAAAGACATACGAGGAATGATAACTTGCTTCCAGAAACAGAACCAATGTAACATTGGCTTAAACCGTTGTGCTTTTGCTTTTCTTTCAGATGTAGCCTGCCCAGGTGTCAAGTACTATAACTCCACAAGATCAGTAGGGCCCCAGGCCTTTTCTGTTCTTTATGATCCATTCTACCATGTAGCATCTGTCTTCAAGATCAAAAAATAGTGGCTGTAGTGCTCACATTCCAGATAAGGAAGAATGGGCAAGAAACAAAAGATCCACTCCAAATGTGATGGCAAAATTAAGACTTTTGAGTGAAAAATGGAAATTTGTCTTCAGTACATACACACTGAAAGATGTGTTGAAGAGAGTTCTTCAGGCAGAAGCAAAGTGATTCCAAGGGAACTCCCGGAATGCAGGAATAAATGAAGAGCAACGGAAATGGTAAATATGTGGGTAAATTTGAAGGAATATTGGCTGTATTAAATTCTGTGGTTTAAAATATCTGTGGAATTAAAATGCACCTACAATAACAAGAGACAGGAGAAGTTTGTACTTAAGTTTGTCCTCAGGTTCTAGCATTAGATAGGTAAATGGTAAGATTACTTTTTTTTAGATTATGAAGACAAGGGTGCATGTTATAATCTCTTAAGCACTAAATGGCTAATAGAATGTATACCTAACAATTTAATGGAGACAAAAGCATTTAAAAGAAGGCAGGAATAGAAAAGGGACATAAAACAGATGGGTCAGATTTAAAGTTGCAAAATATAAACCCAAACACTTTAAATGAGTCATTAGTTGAATTAAGTTTAAAAATTTATCAGGCTGAAAATTCCCTACTACATATTGCTTACAAGAGGCATACTTTAAATACAAGGCCACACAAAAAGGTTGAATGTAAATGGCATGGGGAGAAAAATACAATAAGCAAACCAAATAAAAACAGTTTGTGGTGTTATCAGGCAATGAGATTTAAGGCAAAAAGCATTACTAGAGATAAAGAGGGGCATTTTATAATGATGAAGGAATTAATTCACCCAAAACACATACAGATTTAGATCTGTATGTGTTGAAAACAGATTTGAAATGCATAAAGCAAGAATAACATATGAGAGGAGTACTGGGTAAGTGTCTAACCATTGCTGGAAGCTTATGCAACTTTTTCCATAGCTGATAGAATATCCAGACCCTCCCCCCAAAAAATCAGATGCAGAGGATCTGAACTTTTCATATATGAATACTTGATTTAAAAAACATAATTCACATTTTCTTCAAGTAAATAATTTATCAAAATTTACCCTATGGTTGAGTCGTAAAGTAAACCAATAATCTCAAAAGATCAAAAGCATTCATCTTACATTCTCTAACATAGTGGAATTAAACTAGAAAACAGCAAAAGAGATGATTGGAGAAACCCTCAACTACTTGGAAATTATGTAATAGATTTCTTGATAGTCCCTGGGTCAAAGAATAAAACAAATTTCAAAATATTTTCAAGTGAATAATATGACATAGCAAAACATGTGAGTTGCAGCTGAAGCAGTGCATGGAGGAAAATTTATAGACTTACATGCATACATTAGAAAAGAAGCAAGGCTGAAAATCAATTACCTAAACTATTTTCAAGAAGCTAGAAAAAGAAGAGCAAGGAAATAATAAAAAACAAAAAGTCAATGAAATAACACACAATAGAGAAAGCCAGTATGTTGGCTCTTTGAAGTCTAAAAATAATAACCTCTATTTAACATATTTGAGATATTAGCCAATAACGTAAGGCCTGAAGTAAAAAGATACAATGTTTAGAAAGAAGAAAATAATACCATTTATAGACAACTGGTTGTGTGCATAGAAATTTCAAAAGACTCAGCAAACAAAATATCAAGGTCACTGAATACAAACTATACAGAAATTGTATTTCTATATATCAGAAACAGAAATTGATAAAATGATACCATTTACACTAGCGTAAAATAAATGCAAAAAATTTTTAATCATTTAAGAAATTTTTAAAATTCTAAATGTATGGATCTATCATGTTCACTACTTGGAAGTCAATTTTGTAAATTAAGCTGTAACTTCAATATATGATATTATCAAAGTCTCAATAGTATGTTGGAGAAATTAACAAACTGAAGAAATGCAAAGGACCAAGAATATCCAAGATAGACTTGAGCAACAAAACTGAAAAATGTTCACCAACAGACATAAGACCTGTGATTATAAAAGTATACTTGTAATTAACACTCATGTTGGCTGGCATAAGGATAGGCAAATAGACCAAAGTAACAGACTAGATAGAATTCTGTCTACATGGCGATCCACACATTTAGGTCATCTGTGACTTTTGAGAAAGAGAAACTATTGTAATAGTACAGTCAATTAGATAGCTGTATTGGGGAAAAAAGCAGACCCCTTCTTTGACACCATATGTACAGAAAAATCAGTTTCATATGGAATATGGTTTAAATGTGGAAGGAAATAAACAGGAGAGTGTCTTCATGCTTTGGGATAGGCAACTATTTAAAGGACATAAAGCATAAAGGAACATTTTAAACTGATTTGTGATGATAGAATCAGGTAGAGGTTATCACTCCCCTGGCAAAATTGGTCAATAAGAAAAGACAACTTAGCCAGACACAGTGGCTCATGCCTGTAATCTTATAGCCCTGGAAGGCTGAGATGTGAGGATAGCTTAAGGCCAGGAGTTCAAGAGTAGCCTGGGCAACATAGCGAGACCTTGTCTCTACAAAAATTTTAAAAATTAACTGGGTGCGGTGGCATGCACTTGTAGTCCCAATTACTTGGCAGGCTGGGGCAGGAGGATCGTCTGAGCCCAGGAGTTTGAGGCTGCAGTGAGCTATAATTGTGTCACTGCACTCCAGCCTTTGCAACAGAGCAAGACCCTGCCTGTCTAAAATTAAAAAGAAAAAAGAAGACAACTTGATACCAGGAAAGAAATAAGGCATGAAAACGGATAAAATTATTTGATTTAGAAAGTGATTGTGAATTTATGTGAATAAATTTGAAATTGTAGATATTTTTTGATGAGCGTTGCCAAATATGTATTATTAAATAAGTCTAAATCTGTTTTTTAAAATCTACTCTGAACACACAAGCTCTGGATGGGTTATTGAAATACATTCATTGTGACCAAGTAAGGACTATTTCCATATGGGAGAATGATTTAACATTGGAAAATCTTTTCACATAGTATATACCACGTTAATAGATTAAAGAGAAAAGGCATGTTACTATCTCAGTGAATGCAGGGGATTGGAGGGGGAGAACCAGCAAAATGCAAGTTATATTCACTTAGGATTTTAAAAATAAAACATCCTCTTAATAGATGAATAAATGTATTAGTACGATAAATGATAGCTTACCAAAACCCATAGTTATTGTTACAAGTTAATGGTACAATTTTAGAGATGTTCCTTAATGTCAGCAATAGTACAGAAATGGGCTATTGTATTATTACATCTGTTCCATGTTACACTGGAGATCTTGGCCAGTGCAGTGAGACTAGAAGAAGAAATAATAGGCATAAGGATTGCAAAGAGAGAATCAGTTATTATTAATGGGCAAGATCATTGTTTATTTGAAAGTCCAAGGAAAACTACAAAGTAGCGTAACTAATGTGAGAGTTGAGAGATTTTGGATATAAGAGCAATCTGCAAGAATTAGTAGTGTTCTTTTCCACTTCAAACAGTATGTTTGAAAGTGTATTATTTGAAAGAATTTCATTCACAATTAAAACTAAGGGGACCTAATAATACATCCAATAAAAATATGCAGGATTTTGTAAAAGGAGACTAAAATGAATGGAGCAATTGTCTATGTTAGAGAATGGGAAAAATCAGTACATTAAAGTATCAGTTCTCTCCAAATCTATAAATTCAGTGAAGTTCCAATCAAATTCTCAACAAAACTTTTTATGGAATTTAATCAACCTAACCTAAATGTGGAAAGACAAAGCTGAGAATTTTTTTTTTTTTAAAGGGAAAATAGGGGAGTACCTATCATAAAAGACAGCAGGACTTATAAAACTATAATGATAACACAGCCCTTGTGATGCCAGGAGAAACATGTAAATCTAGGGTACAGAAACAGATACATGAGAACTTGATACATGACAGAGTGGAGAAATTAGTAACTTTTCAATAAATGACATTAGGACAATTGCATGTCTATATGTGAAAAAATTATATACCCTTCTCGTACCATATTTTTAAAAACCGGTAGATTAAAGACCTAAATGTGGCGGAGGGGGGAATACCATTTTAAATATTTTAGAAGGAAATACAGGAAAACTTGAACCAGTGTAAGGAATGTGACTCAAAGTGGGAACCATGAAGAAAAAGAGTCACACATCTGACTATATTAAAACTAGAAACTTAAGTATGACAAAAGACACTGAATATTAGAAGGCCAGCCACAGACTTGCAAGGTACTTACCTTGCAATTATCTACCAGTAACTGACAAAGGAAGTGTTCAAGTTACATAAAGGACTACTTAAGTGAGGAATAAATGAGCAATATATGAGAGAGAACCAAAAGGGCAATTAACAGAAAAATGTTGTAGCTCACTAGTAGTCAAGGAAACGCCAGTCAGCACAGTTAGATACCGTTTCACAGTCAAGGAAACGCCAGTCAGCACAGTTAGATACCGTTTCACATCCAGTCAGGTAATATCAGGGATTAGCAAACATATTGAGAGAACAATTTATACTTTAGTAAAGTTGAAATTACACATTGCTTAGCAGTAAAAAACACTCTTTTTACATGACTAAAGTTTTGCATCATATTTAGGTATAGAAATTGTCAGAACACTTAAAACTTGTAGGCATTTGTTGCAGGGAGACAGAAGACTGAATTGCTTTTTTCAAAAACTAGAAATCACATTGATGTATTGTAAAACAACCTTAGCTTTAGAGAGGGATAAAAAAAAATTACAGTATTTTGTTAAATTTATCTACGTTTAAAGATATTAACAAATGCAGTTTGTGAACTACCAGTCTCCTATATTGGTGACAATTAAGGGTTTTTTTTCATAATGTCAACATTCATACAGAGGTTACAGTTCAGATTAGGAGAACATATGTGTAATAAAACATTTTGACCAAAGAGTTCCTTTCTCTTTATATGAAATAGCAGAAAAGCAACAGCAGTTTATTGCTTATGACAGAATACATATGATACTCAAATTGAGTATTTCTTGAGACCTTTGTTTAAATCTATTAGCATCTAATACAAAATTTTATATTTAGTTCACTAGATTGTAAATTCATTTTCTTACTAAGACTGAAATTTCTTAATAATTTTGGGATTCTAGTGATTAGCATTAGAGACTGATTTGCTTTTAAAGAGAATCACATATTTTATATATTTCCAATTTTGCATACTTCCGAAAGAACATACCTTTGCCATCGTTAACATATGGTGTATGTATACAGTGAAAATGTACAAGGATGTTCCTTACAGCAGTTATTGAAATAGCAGGAAGAAAAAGGTAACTTAAAAAACACTTAGCACTACATTCTCCAGTCAGATCTGCTCCCTGGCCCATGAACTAAGAACGTTTTTGACATGTGTATGAAAGGAGTGACTTAATAGATCTGGCGTGTTGAAACCCTGCACCTTTCAAAGAAAGGTCTAGCCCTCTACTTGCTCCTGGGAGATCATGGTACTAAGCCCTTGGAACATCCTGCCTGACACAAGGCCTTTGTTTACCTGGGGCCTTGGATCATACCAGATAATTGATGCTACAGATTTATGGTGAGGGCATTGCACCTTGCAGTATCAGTTTAATCTCTGGGGGAGGTGGAAACTGAATAGCATCTGCCATTTCTATTCTCCATGCCTATGTGACTAACACCCAATAAAAACCTTGGACATCAAGTCTTAGCTTCTGCGGTTGATAATATTTCATAAACGACCCACATTCATTCAGAGAGGATTAAGTGCTGTGCATGTATCTCCTGTCAGATGGGACAACTGGAAGCCTGCCCCTGCTCTCTTCTGAACTCTTTCCTATCTGCCTTTTAAAACTGTACTGATTTTAAACTGTACTTTTGCTCTAATAAACTGTAATTGTCAACATAACCACTTTTCTGAGTTCTGTGAGTCATTGAACTGGACAGTGGTCTTGGGGACCCTGCCATAACTGTTTAAATAACTATTTTTTAAAAACAATATTTGAGAGAGACTGTATGTTCTGCAAATCCTAAAATATTTGCTATTTGGTCACTTATAGCAACAGTCTCCAACCTTTTTGGCACCAGGGAAAACAATTTTTTCCATGAACGGGGTAAGGGGGAGGTTTCAGGATGAAACTGTTCCACCTCAGATCATCAGGCATTAGATTCTCATAAAGAGTGTGCAACCTAAATCCCTTGCATGTGCAGTTCACAGAGACCACTGCTGATCTGACAAGAGGTAGAGCTCAGGCAGTAATGCTCCCTTGGCCATCAGTCACCTGCTGTGCTGCTTGGTTCCTAACGGGCGTGGACTGGCACTGGTCCTCGGCCCAGGGATTGGGGACCCTTGACTTACAGAATACTTCTGCCAACCCCTGCAGAAATACAATGAAAAAAAACTTTGTTTCATACATTGAAAACAGCTAAAATGGACGAATATTGCTATGAATAAATCTCAAACTGTTTTAACTGGAGAAAAATGTAACAAGGTTGATACAGTGTATTATTTATGTAACTTAAAACTGACGAAAAATGTATATGCATTAAGAAAATCAGTTTATTTTCAACATATATATGTTGAAACTTTGTGTGTGTGTATATATATGTATGTATGTATGCATGTATTTGATGATAACAATAGTTTGAGGATGTCCACAAACTTAAAGCTTGGGGTAGGGGGTGGAAATGGAATGGAAGAAAAAACGTACTTGTCTCATTTTTGTTTCTTAAAAGAGATGCTGGGTGTATTTGTCCATTTTCATGCTGCTGATAAAGACACCCGAGACTGGGTAATTTATAAAGAAAAAGAGGTTTAATGGACTCATAGTTCCATGTGGCTGGGGAGACCTCATAATCACAGCGGAAGGCAAAAGGCACATCTTGCATGGCAGCAGACCAGGGAATGAAAATCAAGCAAAGGGGGTTTCCCTTATAAAACCATCAGATCTCGTGAGATTTACTCACTACCATGAGAACAGGATGGGGGAAATCACCCCTGTGATTCAGTTATCTGCCACTGGGTTCATATCACAGGGAAAAAACAGACCTTGTAAAACAAACGAAAAAGTGGTTATTTTAATTAATATTTTCATGTATTTCCTTAAATCAACTTAGCTTAGAATTATAGAAAGTCAGAAACAGGCCTTGGTAGGTGAATTGCCCACGTCATGGTGAATTCTTAAAGAATTTAGTGTCCACTGATACCTGGAAGACTTTAAGGGTATTACATTTTAAGTGCTATTAGGATCTTAAAGACGGCGTTCTATAGGAAATAGTTTAGTGCTGGCAGAGTTATTTTGAATGGTGGAAACTTGAAATTTGATCCTTGAAAGAGAGGAATAAAGATACAAGGACTGTACCGTACATTTTAGAGACATCAAGTTCTCTTAATTTTGTGACTCTACGTTAAGAACATTGAGAGATTACACGAGTAAGAAGAAAGAAACTTTCTGAGAACTCACAGCTACCTCTTTTACAAATAGTAAAGCATTGCCTTTGCAGGGGTTAGTTTTCTTTAGGCTTGGGGCAAGACATTAAATCCACCCCTGGTTTACAATGGAGGCAATATACAGTTGACCTTTGAACAGCATTGGAGTTAGGGGTACCGATCCTAACCCCCATCCTGCCACCCCCTGAAAATCTGAGTGTTAACTTTTGACTGCTTTCAAACTTAACTACTACTATTAACTGGAAGCCTTACTGATAACAAATAGTCTATTAACGCATATTTGGTATGCCGTATGTATTATGTACTGTATTCTTTAAGCTAGGGAAAAGAATGTTACTAAGAAAATTGTAAGGAAGAGAGAATATATTTACACATCATTATGTGGAAGTGGATCATCATAAAGGTCTTAATCCTCATGTTCACGTTAAGTAGGCTGAGGAGGAGGAGGAGGGGGGTTGATCTAGCTGTTTCAGATGAAGTAGAGGTGGAAGAGGTAGGAAAGGAGGCAGGAGAAGCAAGGCACAGTAGGTGTAACTTTTATTTTTCAAAATCCACATATAAGTAGCCCTGTGCATTTCAAACCTCTGGCGTTCAAGCATGCACTGTAACCAACTGATACTTTCTTAAAAATAAAAAAATCTTGGTGATTTGTAGCAGCCACAAAAAAACAGATCACCCCAAGTTTAGTGTCCACTGATATCTGGAAGACTTTAAGGGTATTACATTTTACATGCTATTAGGATCTTGAGTAATCATCAAATAAGAAAATGGGCATTAAAATGCTTTGTAAGCTATAAGTTAAGGTAAAAGTGGTATTCCTGATGTTAACCACTCTAAACTGAACTTAGATTTCTAGTATATACCAGCTTGGGTGACATACTGAGACCTGGTCTCTACAAAACAATTTAAAAATTAGGCATGGTGGCACATCCCAGTAGTCCCAGTTACTCTGGAGGCTGAGGTGGGAAGATTGCTTGAGCATGGGAGATTGAGACTGCAGTGAGCCACAGTCACGCCACTGCAGTCTAGCCTGGGCAACAGAGCAAGACCCTGTCTCAAAATAAATAATAAAAGGTTTCTAGTATATAAAGTTTAATGATACTTTCCCTACCTGCATTCCAAGAGTTACTAGAAAAATCAAATGAGACAACGTCCAGAAAAAAACCCCACAAAACCTCACCTTTAAAAATGATAAAATACGATGCAAATTCGTCTTATAAAAAGTATTACTAGTACCCTGACTGTGATGACACTCATGCGGGTAGTTATAATTGCAAAGGGAAAAAAACATTACTCACTTTGTTTTCCTGAAACAGGAGGTGAGCTATGAATAAGGAAAAATAACTAATAATCGTGTAGGTCTTTCCTTGTAGCTTATGCCAGGTTAATTAAGGGATGAGAGGAGAATAAGACATGGGTCCTGCATTTTTTTTTCAATTCAGCATTTATTGAGCATCTACTATCTGTCAGGTGGAGGAAAGCTAAATACTTAAATATATTAACTATTGTCCTCATTTGCCTACTATTGTCCTCATTTGCCTGAAAAAGGATTATCCTTGTTTCTCATGTGAAAATCGAGATTCAGAGAAGTTACATAGCTTAAAACCTAATAGGTCCTGAACTAGCATTTGAACCCATATTTCTGGCTTCTAAACATGTGTTTCACAGAACCAACGATAAGAAAACTAGGATCCAAGTGTTAAAGAGAAACAATTATTGTAGGAGACAAGGAAAGAATACATTCATGTGGACAAGGAGCAGGTAGGGGAGGCTTCCTGCAACAGGTGGAACTTGAAAGAGGCCCCGAAGATAGGAATTGGGTAGGTATAGGAAAATAGGCATTGCTAGCAAGGAAGAGTGATAGCTAGAGTTACCATTTACTGAGTTACCTGCCTAAGTGAACCAGTGTGTGTGTCTTGGAAGGTGAGAACATTCACACTGGTTGCCTCTGGCAACCATTTGGTTCCAGGACAAGAAATAGGGGCAGGTGAATGGGAGAGTCATTAAGACAGCATGGAGAATTGAAACCTGAAAATAATGGAAGATTCTAGTCATTTTCGGAACTCAAGAACAGGCCCAAGGTCTGGGTAAAGCCTGTAACATTACATACGTAATTTTGTAAACACACCGCATCAGATAACAACTTAAAGATATTTTGTACGGCAGCTGATTTTTTAAAACTCATTTCAGAGTGCTAGGTATTGGAGGGAGGGAGATGGGGGTTGGAGAAACAGTGGAGGTAGAATTCAGTGGACCCGGATTCTATACCTTTTCCCTTAAGGCAATTCCTGATTATATGTATTTATAAGAATGTATTGAGCCTCAGTCACCACATTTATCCTACCTTCAGGGTTGTGGGTATAAAATGATCAATATAAAAATACTTGGAAGATATAAAGATTGATGTAGATGACAGGTTTTATGTTCAAGCAGCGTTGACGTTGCTACTGTAAAAGTATAATAGCAAGTTTCTCGTAACATGCTGTTATATGGTTTTAAAGCCTTTTTTCTAGTGTTGCAAGGTTTTTAAGATAGATACTTTTATACTTTTCATCTTTTGGCAATGACTTTTAAGGAGAACTGAATCATTCTTGTAGCCAGACTTTGCAAATGAAAGAAGAAAAGAAGCCAAGGGAACCTCACTTTGGATATAAGACACTCATAAGCATGAATGTTGCAACTGCCCAGTTGTCGTGTTTTTAATAACACATTTAAAAAGTATAGACGGTGAATTCCCACTAAGTGTGTATTCTCTGCTGTTTACCAGGGTCAGGAGGGTACATGAGCTGCCAAATAGGTACGTTTCAGCATCTTCGGCACGTCTGTCCCACACTGTGGTTACCTGTTTGGCAGTTTTGCAACATTTTAACTCATAATCCACCAACCAGTTGTATAGGGTTTTCTTTTGTGTAGTTTGTATTGTTAAAACAGTATGCAGTTTCTTCATGATCTAAATTGTTAATTATATTATTTTTTCAAACTCGTTTTCCTCCTTCTGTTGAGACTCACTGTCCTATGGGGAATGAGGCAAAAAAAAGACACATTCTCTGTCACTCAGTCTGTTGAACATCGATTTGAGAATTAGGTTCAGATTCCCTGGCTTAAGCACAGACATTTAATTATCTAAGCCAGTAGTTTTCAAATATTTTTTATAGTGGAACCTAGTCTTTAAAAAGAAATCATTCACCAAAGCCCAATGTGTAAAGCACATGAATGTGAACCCACCTGCTAAGCTGATTCCCTGGTTATCCCTTTTAGCACCTGAGGCACACAATTCCAAGACCACTGACTTAAGCCCACCTTCGTTGTTATCCTCATCTCTGGCCAGCAGCCTGAACAGACTCTCCAATACAGCCATTTTAAACCACGTTTAGTTCCCCACGATGTCCTGTTTTGTAATCCTGTGCCTTCATATATCCAGTTCTTCATATATCCGGACAAAGCATTGTGAATGCTTTGTCATTCTCCTGCCACTTTGGCCTTTAGTTGTCCTTGATAGAATCTTTTCCTAGAAGTCTGCCCTGATACCCTTGTCTGTGCTTCCTTTGCATTCATTTCATTCTGCTGTCATAGACTGTACTATACTCTAATAGGTCATTCATTTGTCGGACTCTCCCACACTGCACTAGTGTTCTTTTTGGGACATGTTCTTATTTGATATTCTGCCTCCAGTGACAGGCCATGGTTGGTAATCAGGTACGTCTGATGAATGGATCAACTGACAGGGAGATGGATGGATGAAGGAATTTGCCAGCAGACCAAGTGAGTGAAGTGTTCCAGTGCCTTGAACTGAGAAAGAAAATAGAAGGAACTGAAAAGAGAGAATTCATATGGCCGGCTGGATTGGGATTTGTCTGTGGGCTGAGAGTAGACCTGATACACTTCCCAGAATGCAGTCGTCACTGAGTTAGCCCTAGGGAACAGTCCAGCATGAGTCATATGCCTTCTCTCCATATCTGGTGCCATATATTTATAGCTAATGCTGGTGGGTTTTCTCTGGTTAAACAGCAAAATAAAAATGATTGCATGAAGGCCAAACAAAAGACTAATGGAAATGGTTTTAATAATTAATT
This sequence comes from Rhinopithecus bieti, assembly GCF_001698545.2. Classification (NCBI taxonomy): domain Eukaryota; kingdom Metazoa; phylum Chordata; class Mammalia; order Primates; family Cercopithecidae; genus Rhinopithecus; species Rhinopithecus bieti. The sequence goes on from NW_016827507.1 coordinate 1,382,435, forward strand.
TTTAAAAGGCTTACAAATGACAATTCAGCTGGGAAGTTATAGAAACATTTTAGCTGAAATTTCAGCTACAGGATGCATCTCTTTGGATTGTTCTTCTGAGGTTAAATGGGGGTAATTTGAAAGCTGGCAGGAAGAAGGCCAGTGATACTTGTTTGTCTACATTTTTTCTTTTAAACAGTGAAATAGCTCCTTGGAAAGAAGAGTGTTTTGCATTTGAGTGATACGAGATGGTGAGAGTCACTGAAATGTGGAATGGAATGAACTGGAAGCTGCATTAAATATCTTGATTGTATAACACAGGTTTCAAAATCATTTAGATAATATTTAAGCTTCCTTTTCCTTACAGCCTAATTGGCATGTTACTGCAACCAGACAATTATCATAGAAGCAGAAAGTTCTATGGAGGTTTTCTACCTAAATTTTCTATATATAATTTTTTGAAAGGTCTAAATGAATTCTCAATAAATGGTTGACAAAATTAAATTTATAAGGGCAGGAATTCCCCTGTATGAGACAGAGAACAGACCTTGGATTTATCGAGCATCTACCATGTCCAGAACACCATTAGGCATTTTTTTTTTCGTGAGGTATCTCAGGAAACCTTCACCATTACCCTAAGAGGCCACCCCCATTTTAAGACAGAGAAACAGTCTTAAAGAGGTTAGGCAATGTTCACATCCACACAGTTTGGCCAAGGAACATGTGATTTTGTTATCTGTTTTTTCCACTTCATTACTGTGTTGTGTTCCAATGGCCATGCAGTAAGAAACCTTATTAACAGAGTCAAGTATGTTACAGGAAGCAAGAAGAAGTGCCCTGAGTTGTTCATTTCCTCCCCTCTAATTCTCTCATTCCTCTTTGGAGAAGATGAGCAAAGCTGCATCCCCTGTTCCCTCTTCACTAATCTCTATTCAGTGCCCAGATTGATGTTAGTTTATAAAAGATTATAATTTTCATTTCGATAGCAATTTAAGATTTCACAAAAACTTTGCAAGACCTTATTTCATCCTCATTTTACAAAGGAGAAACTAAAATCAAGATAAGTTTGTGATTTACCCAAGGTTACAGAACTAATTAATAGGAAAGAGCTTTTCCCCTCCCAGAATTTCTCATTTCACATACTCTTTCTACTGCATCCTCAAATGAGAATATGTGGGGTTTCTCTGTAAGGATGGAAGAGAATTTCACTCCCCAGAGTTCTGTTTGTTTCTTCTTGTATCTGGAGAAAAGTTTATCCTTCTAAGGCGTACAATGTATTAAATACACGAAAGCCTCTCCATATCCCACTGTAATTATCTGGACGTGCAGATACCACTCTGCATCTTGGAAGATTGCACAAACGGGTATGGGAAAACACATGCAAATAGTTAACCACCGTTATTCGTTCCGAGTGATATGAAGGTGGTCTTCAGCACAGGAGAGAGAGAAGGCTTAGAAATCTTCCCACTAAAAGGAAGCCTCTAGCCCACTTTTCTTCCTGTGGCTTCTTACGTAACTACTACAAAAGCCCGTCAGCTAGGCAGGCCTAGCTATTTTCCAGATGTCAGAGCAGGAGGGGGAACTACAGAGGTTTTGTTGTCTCATCTCATCTTACTTTAAAAAAACAAACAAAAAACAAGAAGCCTCAGCAACATGGTGAGTGAGACCCTGTCTCTACAAAAAACTAAAATAACTAGCTGGATGTGGTGGTGCGTGCCTGTGGTCCCAGCCACTGGGGAGCTGAGGTGGGAGAATCACTTGAGCCTGGGAGGTCAAGGCAGCAGTGAGCCATGACTGTGCTGCAGCACTGCAGCCTGGGTGACAGAGCAAGACCCAGTCTCAAAGGAGAAAAAGCTTAGGGTGGAGGGGTGACTTTGAAATGGAGCAAGTAAAATGATAGAATAGGAAGAACATTGGCCTTGGATCACAGAAGCTGGAATTAGAGCAGTCTACTTCTTTAAGCTTCATTTTCCCTGTCTATAAAATGAGTATTATAATACCACACAGTGTTGTTCATCATGTTAATCAGATAATATGTGGACAGAGGATCTTCTGTTTCTATTTAAGAGGACTTACAGGTTGGAAATTGAAAGAGCTGGAAACAGCGTTTACCATAATGCTTTATTCAAGTGTTACAGCTTTGGCTATTTTATTATAAAGATGAAGATGGCAGTAACAAGATGAGTGTAAAATCCAGTATTTCCTTTCTTCCAGGCTATTGATCCTTTCACTTCCTTTTGTTGCCCTGAATATTGAACACGCATAATTTGATGTATAATTTTTATGCCTTTATTCATATAGAGAACAGTTCTTTATCAAATAATTTCAACTATGACGGGGTCTGGAAGGAAATAATAGTGGGGTTTTCTCTTTCTGGTAGTGGAAGTCTCAATCATTTGGACCAATCTTCCTACAGAAGACAACCAAAAAACCTGGACCAAATACAAAAATTTTCAAAGCAAAAAATAAAATAGTGAGAAATTACCAACTGAGATCTGAGAAAAGGTGCAAACTAAGAATGATAAACCTAGCACTTGCAACCACTTTTGTCTTGGGAGTATTTGCCAAGCTAAAAAGAAACGCTAAAGATCAGAGCTGCATATTCATGGCTCTCAGGACAAGGTACAAAAGTCAAAAGTTCAGGACTTACAAAAGTGGGTACTCTCCTTGTTAATTCCCCCATTTTTGCCTGGGCCCCAAAAGGTAGAAACATGAAGGAACCAGAAATAAACCAGCCATCAATCAGTTTAACCAGGCTTAATGTCATATGAGTGGCCAAGACAGAAAATCTTGAAATTTGTTAGCACTCCCAGGTGTGTAGCAGAAGCAAACAAAAATCTTTATGCTTCAAATTATTTCTACAAATAAATTTTCAATTGTAATATACAGCACACAATCAGAGATAAACAGGCCCCAAGGAGACAAGACAGTATAAGAGAAAATAACAAAAATAGATCCACAGGGACTTCGTATTTTGGTATTATCAAACACTGAAAACAAGTGGACTGTGGGGTGTTTGTTTGTTTGTTTTGAGATGGAGTCTCTCTGTCACCTAGGCTGGAGTGCGGTGGCACGATCTAAGCTCACTGCAAACTCTGCTTCCCGGGTTCAAGCGATTCTCCTGTCTCAGCTTCCCTAGTAGCTGGGACTACAGGTATAAGCCAACACGCCCAGCTAATTATTGTATTTTTTAGTAGAGATGGGGTTTCACCACTTTCATCAGGCTGGTTTTCAACTCTTGACCTCAAATGATCCACCCGCCTTGGCTTCCCAAAGTGCTGGGATTACAGGCATGAGCCACTGCGCCTGGCCAACTGTGTTCTAAAGAAAGTTCATTGGAAGGGTTTAGCAGCAGATTAGATACAGAGTTGGCGAATGAGAAGACAGGTTAGGAAGAAATTATAGGCGTTCTTTGGAAATACTGTGGGTTCCATTCTAGACCACTGTAATAAAGTAAATATTGCAATAAAGCACGTCAAATTTTTTGGTTTCCTGGTGCATATAAAAGTTAAGTTTACAATATACTGTAGTCTATTAGGTGTGCGATAACATTATATCTAAAAAGTGTACATATCAATTTAAAAATTATTGCTAAAAATGCTAACAACCATCTGAGCCTTCAGAAGTCGTAATCATTTTACTGGTGTGGTGTCTTGCCTTGATGTTGATGGCTGTTGATCGATCATGGTGATGGTTGCTGAATGTTATGGTCACTGTGGCAATGTCAAAAGAAGACAACAGTGAAGTTTGCTGCATCAATTGATTCTTTCACAAAAGATCTCTGTGGCCTAGGATGCCATTCGATACCATTTTACCTACAATAGAACTTCCTTCAAAACTGGAGGTAAGCCCGGGTGTGGTGGCTTACGCCTGTAATGCCAGCACTTTGGAAGGCTGAGGTGGGTGGATCACCTGAAGTCAGGAGTTCGAGACCAGCCTTACCAACATGGTGAAACCCCATCTCTACTAAAAATACAAAAAATTAGCCGGGTGTGGTGGCATGTGCCTATAATCCCAGCCACTCGGGAGGCTGAGGCAGGAGAATAGCTTCAGCCCAGGAGGTGGAGGTTGCAGTGAGCTGAGATTGCGCCACTGCACTCCAGCCTGGACAACAAGAGTGAAATACCATCTAAAAAAGAAAAAAAACAAAAACAAAAACAAGAAAATGAAAAAAACCTAGTTAATCCTCAAGCCCTGCTGCTACTTTATCAACCAAGTTGATGTAATATTATAAATCTTTTGCTGTCATTTCAACAACGTTCATAGCATCTTCACAGGAGTAGTTTCCAACTCAAGAAACCACTTTCTTTGCTCATCCATAAAAAGCAACTCCTCATCTATTCAAGTTTTATCATGACATTGTAGCAATCCAGTCACATCTTCAGGCCCCACTTCTAGTTCTCTTGCTCTTCCCACCACATGTGCAGTTAATTCTTCCACTGAAGGCTTGAACCTTTCAAAGTCATCCGTGAGGGTTGGAATTCACATCTTTCACTTTCCTGTTAATGTTTTGACCACCTCCCATGAATTAGGAATGTGCTTAATGGCATCTAGAATGGTGACTCCTTTCCAGAAAGTTTTCAACTTACTTTCCCCAGACCCATCAGAGGATCACTATTTATGGCAGCTATAGACTTTACAAAATATATTTCCTAAATAGTAAGACTTGACAGTCTAATGTATTCCTTGATCCATGGGCTGCACAATGGATGTATGTTAGCAGGCATGAAAACATTCATCTTTACATCACCATCAGAGCTCCTGAACAACTAGGTGCATTATCAACAAGCAGTAGTAGTTTGAAAGGAATCTTTTCATCTGAGCAGTAGGTCTCAACACTGGGCTTAAAATATTTAATATAAACCAGGCTGTAAACAAATGTATTGTCATCAAGGTTTCATTGTTCCATTTATAGAGCATAGGCAGAGTAGATTTAGCCCTAGGATTTTCAGAGTGGTAAATGAGCACTGGCTTCAACTTAAAGTCACCAGCTGCATTAGTCCCTAATGAGAGATTCAGACTGTCCCCTGAAGCTGTTTTCTTTTTCTTTTCTTTTCTTTTCTTTTCTTTTTTTTTTTTTTGAATTGGGATTTTGCTCTGTTACCCAGGCTAGAGTGCTGTGGTGCAGTCATAGCTCACTGCAGCCTCAAACTCCTGGGCTCAAGCAATCCTCCCACACCTCAGCCCTCCTGGTAGCTAGGACTACAGGTGTATGCTGCTATGCCAGGCTAGTTTTACTTTGTTTTGTTTTGTTCTTTTTGTGTGTTTGTTTTTAATTTTAGTAGAGGTGAGGGCTCACTATTACACAGGTGGGTCTTGAACTCCTGACCTCAAGTGATCCTCCCACCCCGGCCTCCCAAAGCACTGAGATTACAGGCGTGGGCCACCACATCCACCCCTTTGAAGCTTTGAAGCCAGGCATTGACTTGTCTCTATTAAAGTTCCAGATAGCATCCTGTTCCAAGAGAAGGCTGTTTTATTGTTTAATGTAGCCACCTTTTCATCAGTGATCTTAGCTAGCTCTTCTGGATCACTTGCTGCAGCTTCTTAATCAGCACTTGCTATTTCACCTTGTATTTTATGGTATGGGGATGGCTGTTTTTTAAGCCCACATTAACCTCTGCTAGCTTCCAACTTTACTTCTGCAGCTTTCTCACCCTCTGCCTTTATAGAATTGAAAAGAATTAGGGCCTTGCTCTGGATTAGACTTTGGCTTAAGGGGATATTGTGGTTGGTTTGATCTTCTATCCAGACCACTAAAATTTTCTCCATGTTAACAAAAGGTTGTTTCCCTTTCTTATTTGTGTATTCACTGGAGTAGCACTTTGAATTTCCTTCATGAACTTTTCCTTTGCATTCACAAGTTGGCTAACCAGAATAAGAAGCCTAGCCTTAGGCCTGTCTTGGCTTTCAATATGTCTTTCTCATTGAGCTTAATCATTTATAGCTTTTAGTTTTAAGTGAGAGACATGTGACTCTTCCATTCATTTGAACCCTGAGAGACCATTGTAGAGTTATTAATTGGCTTAACTTCAATGTTGTTGTGTCTCATATAATAGGGAGTGATATGGTTTGGCCAAATCTCATCTTGAATTCCCACATGTTGTGGGAGGGACCCGATGGGAGGTAATTGAATCATGGCAGGTTTTTCCCATGCTATTCTCATGATAGTGAATAAGTCTCATGAGGTCTGATGGTTTTAAAAAGGAGAGTTTCCCTGCACAAGCTCTCTCTCTTTCCCTGCTGCCATTCATGTAAGATATGACTTGCCCCTCTTTGCCTTCCACCATGATTGTGAGGCCTCCCCAGCCATGTGGAACTGTAAGTCCATTAAACCTTTTTCTTTTGTAAATTGGCCAGTCTTAGGTATGTCTTTATCAGTAGCATGAAAATGGACTAATACAGGGAAGCCTGAGAAGAGGGCAAGAGGCTGGGGAACAACTGGTCAGGGGAGCAGTCAGAACACACACAATATTTATTAATTAAGTAAATTGTCTTATAAGAGTCTGTTTTGTGATGCCTCAAAACAATTGTAGTAACATCAAAGATCACTGATCACAAGTTACCATCACAGATTTAATAATACTTGAAAAATGAAAATGATGTGAGCATTTTCAAAATGCGACACAGAGGCATGAAGTGAGCCCATGCTGTTGGAAAAAATGCAGCTTACAAGCTTGTTCAACAGAGGGTTGCCACAAACCTTCAATTTATTAAAAAAACAGAAAACAGTATCTCCAAAGTGCAGTTGAACAAGGTATGCCTGTATACAGAATGAAGAATGAAAAGACGAAAAGATGTGGGATAGAGAACATACAGAATAAAGAGTAAGATCTTAAAGAATACAGTGGAGAAGATCTGTTATATGTTTAACTGGAGTACCAGAGGAAGGAGAGAAGAATAAGGTAGGGTCAATTTTGTAGAAGATTGTGCCTGAGAGTTTTCCAGAACAGATGAAAGGCATTAGTCCACAGATTCAAAGACCATACAAATGTCAAGCAAGATAAACAGAAGTTTACAACATAGTAAAAATTGTAGATAACTAAAGACAATGAGAACATTTTAAAGGCACAAGATAAAGAGCACTTACCTTTAAAAAAAAGTGAGAAATAGACTTCTTAACAGCAAAATCAAAGCCAAAAAATAATTTTTATATAGACAGTGCCTCATTATGTTGCCCAGGTTGGTTTCAAACTCTTGGGCTCAAGCAGTCCTCCCACCTCAGCCTCCCAAAATGTTGAGATTATAGGTGTGATCCTCTGAGCCTGGCCAGTTGTGTGCTACTTAATAGGTACACCAAAAGCCTGTGTGCTAGATTGAAAGTAAAATGATGGAATTAAGTTATACCATGGTATTATTATCATGTAAAATAGTTTAAGGCAAAAGGCATTACTAAGAATAAAGAAGCTCACTGTGTAATGATTAAAAAGTCCAGATCACCAGCAAAGTATACTAATTCTAGATTTGCATCTGCAAAAACAGACTTCAAAACCCATGAAGCAAAAATTGACACATCTACAAGGTAAAATATATAAATCCACAACCATGATGAGAAATTTTAACATTTTATATGTATATAAAATTGAACACATGACTAACAATCTAGTGGATGTGTATAGAACCCAACAATTGCACAATATACATTCTTTTCAAGCACACATTGAATATTTATAAAAACTGATCATATACTGTGCCATACATTTCATCTCAGCAAATTCCAAAGTTTTGATGTCATGAATGAAATGAAACCTGACATTTCAAAATTATAAACAGAATATACCCTGGAGTAACTTGTGATATTGTTTGGGGATGAGGAGAGCCATCTGAATAATGTTTTAAGCAAAGTATCTATTCATTGATCTGGGATAACAGGGCAGGAGCCATTCTAATGCAGAAGCTTTGGCTAAGCAGTTGAGTGTTCAGTAGTGCATGTAAATTCCTGTGTGAAGGCTGTGGTGTCATGGCTAAAGGCATAGCCTCCGGAACCAGATTGTCTGGGTTCAAATCTCAGTTCTGCTGCTTAACTCACTGTGTGATGGTGGGCAAGTTGCCTAACCTCTGTGTTTCAGTTCCTTCATCTGTAAAGTGGTAGTATTCTACCTCAAAGCATTGTTGGTACATTAAATGGTTTAATTTATAAATGTATGGCAGCAAGTTCTATAAAAGTAGTTGTACAGCACCACAAATGTCTGCTTGCTCTTGTGGAACCCAGTGTGTAGAATACCGTAGATGAATGTATCCACTTAGGATATATATGTGAATAATAAATTGAGTACGTGAAACACCCTGGCATTGCCAGGATTGGAAAGGCAAACAGGTTTGGATGGAGACACCCATGAAACAAGATGGGCACGACAGATGATTGGCCATGAGTTAATGATGGTTGAAGCTCAACAATAGGTACATGGAGATTTGTTGCACGGTTTTTCTACTTTTGTAAACATTTGAAATTTTCCTTATTAAAATACTTTTAAAAAAATGTTGGCCTACAGAATCCAATTAGGAGCTCATTTCAGTTCACCTTTGCATCTGATCATTTAGTCATCCTGAAGGTTGTTTGCTTCATATTCACATTTTAGAGAGCATCTGATTCATGAAATATTTTCATTCAGTCATATTAGAAAGGATTTTTCCCAACACTTTTGGTCTCAAGTTGTGTTCATCATTTTAAATGTTTACTGGTGACTGAATGAGGGAGAAAGTAGATAATTGACAATGAGAAGAAAATGTGACTAAATTTCAAGTCAAATGTAGGAAATAGTGTAACTTCTATACAAACACAAAGGTTTGCGACTCAGATAGAGATAGGGTCAAGGCCTCCAGTGTGCAAATATAATTATTTACTAACACATCTTTTAAACAGTAGCTAAAATATCTTAGCTGTCATGTTTAATGATTAGTTTATGTAACCTCACAGCACTAACCTGGAAGCTGAACTCATTTATTTTCTTCCGCACTGTAAGCAACAGCACCTGTGGTTCAGGACTGGGCTCTCACATGAGGAGTTAATGAAGCTCAATCAGTAAGCAGATGTTTCTAAAAACTGTGTCGTTTCTTGATTTCACAGTGAACTCAGGTGCAGGCAGCCATAGTTTTTTTTTTTTTTTTTTTTTTAAAAAAAAAAATAAAGGCAATTTTGGGGGGAAAAGTTTGGGAA